>NC_058524.1:46324457-46627487 GCF_904849725.1 Hordeum vulgare subsp. vulgare
TCCTTGTTCATGATAATTGTTTATTATCCATGCTAGAATTGTATTGAATGGAAACTCAGATACATGTGTGGATACATAGACAAAACACTGTCCCTAGTAAGCCTCTAGTTGACTAGCTCGTCGATCAAAGATGGTCAAGGTTTCCTGGCCATAGACAAGTGTTGTCACTTCATAACGGGATCACATCATTAAGAGAATGATGTGATGGACAACACCCAAACTATGAACGCATCATATGATCGTGTTAGTTTATTGCAACTATTTTCTGCATGTCAATGTATCTGTTCCTATGACCATGAGATCATGCAACTCCCGAACACTGGAGGAATACCTTATGTGTATCAAACATCGCAACGTAATTGGGTGACTATAATAGTGCTCTATAGGTATCTCCGAAGGAGTCTGTTGGGTTGGCATGGATCAAGACTGGGATTTGTCCTCCGTAGGACGGAGAGGTATCTCGGGGCCCACTCGGTAATAAAACATAACAATAAGCCTTGCAAGCAATGTGACTAAGGAGTTAGCCACGAGATCTTGTATTGCGGAACGAGTAAAGAGATTTTCTAGTAACAAGATTGAACTAGGTATAGAGATACCGATGACCGAATCTCGGGCAAGTAACATACCGAAGGACAAAGCAAACAACATACGGGATTAACCGAATCCTTGACATAGAGGTTCAACCGATAAAGATCTTTGTAGAATATGTAGGAGCCAATATGGGCATTCAGGTCCCGCTATTGGTTATTGACCAGAGAATGTCTCAGGTCATGTCTACATAGTTCTCGAACCCAGAGGGTCCGCACAATTAAGGTTCGATGGTGTTTCAGTATAGTTGAGTTATTGGTGCTGGTGACCGAAGGTTGTTCGGAGTATCGGATGAGATCCACGATGTCACGAGGAGCTCCGAATGGTCTAGATGTAAATATTGATATATAGGAAGTCCTGTTTTGGTCACCGTAAAAGTTTCGGGCACATCGGTAGTGTACCGGGAGTGCCGGGGAACCACCGGAAGGGGTGTGACGACCCAAGAGCCTTATGGTCTGTGAGAGGAGGTGGACCAGCCCCTGGTGGTCTGGACGAAGCCTATCTCAAAGCCCCATGCGGCTAGGGAGTGGAGATAAAAGGTAAAAGACCTTTAAAAGGAAGGGAAGGAGGAGTCCTCCCAAAGTAGTCCAACTCCCTTATGGAGGTGGACTTTTCCCTTGGTTCGGCCGACCCCTTCTCCTTGGAGTAGGGGCTAAGGCTTCCTCCTCTCCCTCCTCCTATATATAGTAGAGGTTTTGAGGGTTTTGAAACAACAAAAAATCAGCCACGTGTTGCCCTCTCTCTAGATCATAGTTCCTCCTCTCTAGTTCAATGGTGCTTTTGCGAAGCCCTGTTGGAATAGCTCCACCAGTATCGCCGCCGCTCCATTGCACTGCCGGCGAACTCTTCTACCTCTCCATCCCCTCTTGCCGGATCTATAAGTTGGAGATCATCATCGAGCTATACGTGTGCTTAACACAGAGGTGTTGTCCCTTCGACACTAGATCGGGACGAATCAAGGGACGGGTGCTATTTGGACCGCGACGATGTTCGACTACATCAACTGCGTTTCTTAACGCTTCCCTCTTAGCGATCTACAAGGGTATGTTGATCCGATCTCCCCTCTCTCAGATAATCATCACCATGATTGTTCTTTCGTGAGCATAGGAATTTTTTTGTTTTCTATGCTATGTTCCCCAGCAGTGACATCATGAGCCAGGTTCATGCGTAGATGATATATCGAGTAGAACACTAAAGAGTTTGTGGGTGCTGATGTTCAATTTGCTTCCCTCCTTAGTATTTTCTTGATTCGGCGGTATTGTTGGATTGAAGTGGCGCGGAGCAACTTTACTTGTACGTTTACGAGAGACCGATTTCATCGACTCTCATGCAACTTGTTGCATAAAGATGACTGGCGGGTGTTTGTTTCTTCAACTTTAGTTGAATTGGACTTGACGAAGGCAGTCCTTGGAGAAGGTTAAATAGAAATTTGCGTATCACCGTTGTGGCTTTGTGTAAGTAAGATGCAATAATACTAGATACCCATAGCAGCCACGTAAAAATTGCAACAACAAATTAGAGGACGTCTAACTTGTTTTTGCAGGGTATGCATGTGATGTGATATGGCCATAGACATGATATGATATATTGGATGTATGAGATGATCATCTTGTAATAGTTAAATATCGACTTGCACGTCGATGTTACGGCAACCGGCAGGAGCCATAGGGTTGTCGTTAAATTTAGTTTGCGCTTGCAGATGCTCTTGCTATATCGCTAGACTGTGGCTTTAGCAGTAAAAACATAGATAGCGCGACAACCTCGATGGCAGCACGATGATGGAGATCATGGTGCGGCGCCGATGACGATGGACATCATGACGGTGCTTTGGTGATGGAGATCAAGAAGCACAAGTTCATGACCATATCATTTCACTTATGATTTGCATGTGATGTTAATCCTTTTATGCACCTTATTTTGCTTACGACGACGGTAGCATTATAAGGTGATCCCTAACTACAATTTCAAGATAAAAATTGTGTTCTCCCCGACTATGCACCGTTGCAACAGTTCGTCGTTTCGAGACACCACATGATGCTCAAGTGTGATAGACTCAACGTTCACATACAACCGGTGGAAAACAGTTGCACACACGGATCACTCGGTTAAACTTGACGAGCCTAGCATGTACAGACATGGCCTCGGAACACAAGAGACCGAAAGGTCGAGCATGAATCACATAGTTGATATGATAAACATGAAGATGTTCACCATTGAAACTAATCTCGAATCACGTGATGATCAGACTTGAGTTAGTGGATTTGGATCATGCGCCACTCGAATGACTAGAGGGATGTCTATTTGAGTGGGAGTTCTTAAGTAATACGATTAATTGAACTCATTATCATGAACATAGTCAAAATGTCTTTGCAAATTATGTTGTAGCTTGCGTTGTAGCTCTGCTGTTTTGATATGTTCCTAGAGAAAATTTAGTTGAAGGATGATAGTAGCAATTATGCGGACTAGGTCCGAAAACTGAGGATTATCCTCATTGCTGCACAGACGGCTTATGTCCTTAATGCATCAGTTAGTGTGCTAAACACCGAGCGTCGTCTATAGATGTTGCGAACATCTGACATACACGTTTTTGATGACTTCATGATAGTTCAGTGCGTAATGCTTAAACGGCTTAGAAGTAACGCGCTGAAGACGTTATGAACATCACGGGACATATGAGATGTTCCAAGAGATGAAATTGGGATTTCAGGCTCATTCCCGTGTTGAGAGGTATGAGACCTTTGACATGATTCTTTGCCTACAAAGTAAGGGAGAAAAGCTCAATCGTCCAGCATGTGCTCAGATTGTCTGGGTGCTACAATCGCTTGAATCGAGTGGGAGTTAATCTTCCGCATAAGATAGTGATTGACATAGTTCTCCAAAGTAACTACCACCAAGCTACAGAGCTTCGTGATGAACTATAACATATCAGGGATAGAATTGATGATCATTGAGCTATTTGCGATGTTTCACACCGTGAAGGTAGAAATCCAGTAGGAGCATCAAGTGTTGATGGTTAGTAGAACCACTAATTTCGAGAACGGTAAGGGTTAAAAAGTATGATTTATGAAATGGCAAACTAGTTGCCACTCTACTAAAGAAACCCAATGTTGAACCCAAACCTAAGACTAAGTGCTTCTATTATGAGGGGAACGGTCATTGAAGCGGAACTACCCTAGTTACTTGGTAGATAAGAAGGTTAGCAAAGTTGAAAAAAGTATATTGGGTATACATGATTTTGATGTGTAATTTACTTGTACTCCTAGTCACACCGGGGTATTAGATACTGGTTCAGGTTGATAAGTGTTAGTAACTCAAAATGAAAGCTATGGAATAAACGGATACTAGCTAAAGACGAGGTGAAGATGTGTTGGAAGTGTTTCCAAGGTTGATGTGATCAACATCGCACGCTCCCTCTACCATCGGGATTAATGTTCAACCTAAATAAATGTTATTTGGTGTTTGCGTTGAGCATGAACATGATTGGATCCTGTTTATTGCAATATATTTATTCATTTAAGTTAGAGAATAAAATTTATTTTGTTTACATGAATAATACCTTCAATGGTTCATTGAATCTCGATAATAGTGATACACATGTTCATAATATTGATGCCAAACGATGCAAAGTAGTAATGATAGTACCACTTACTTGTGGCACTGACACTTGAGTCATATTGGCTAAAACGCATGAAGAAACTCCATACTGATGGATCTTTGGACTCACTTGTTTTTGAAATGGTTGAGACATGCGAACCATGCCTATTGGTGTAAACACATGAAAAAACTCCATGCAGATGGATCGTTTGGACTCACTTCATTTTGAATCACTTGAGAGATGCAAATCATGCCACATGGGCAAGATGACTGAAGGCCTCATTTTCCATTGAGATGGAACAACAAAGTAACTTCTTGGAAGTAATGCATTTTGATGTATGTACTCCAATGAGTGCTGAGGCACGCAGTGGATATCGTTATGTTCTTACTTCAGAGATGATTTGAGTAGATACTGGTATATTTACTTGATGAAACACAAGTCTGAATTATTGAAAGGTTCAAGCAATTTCAGAGTGAAGTTCAAGATCGTCATGACAAGAGGATAATATATCTCGATGTGATCGCGGAGGTAAATATGTCAGTTGCGAGTTTGGCATACATTTAAGTCAATGTGAAAATTGTTTCACACCTAATGCCACCTGGAACACCATAGTGTGATGGTGCGTCCAAATGTCGTAGCCGCACCCTATTAGATATGGTGCATATTATGATGTCTCTTATCATTACCACTATGATTTTGGGGTTATACATTGGAGACAACAACATTCACTTTAAATAGGGCACCACATAGTTCCATTGAGATGACACCGTATGAACTGTGGTTTGGAGAAACTTAAGCTGTCGTTTCTTAAAAGTTTGGAACTACAATGCTTATGTACAAAGGCTTCGGCCTGATAAGATCGAACCCAATGCGGATAAATGCATCTTCATAGGATAACCAAAACAGTTGGGTATACCTCCTATATCAGATCCGAAAGCAAAGTGTTTGTTTCAGAAAACGGGTCCTTTCTCGAGAAAGAGTTTCTCTCGAAAGAATTGAGTGGGAGGATCACTAGTAGGATAAAGGCTACCAGTAGCGCTGGTTTTAGCCCTGCTAGTAGCGCTGGGGCCAGCGCTACAACTAAGTTGTTAGCAGTAGCGCTTTAGTTCCAGCGCTACTGGTATCTACGTTAGCAGTATCGCTGGATAAAAGACATTGCTACTACTAAGTCTGCGCTGCAACTACTAAAATTGCAGCGCTACGGCTAATATTCCTTCTTTCAATATCCACTCCCGTCGTATTTATGCCCCCTCTACGTATTTGTGCATGCTTTAAATAATAGTTTCATGGTATCATAATAAACATGTATTATTTTCCTCATATCATACACATAAAGGAGTCTCGTCATTTATACCAACTCATCATCATCGTAACCATATACCAAGTTACAATTTCATAAAATAGAAAAACATCGTAATAATCATCATATGCATGCACCTAATTGATCATGCCGAGTTAATATAAACCAGAAAAACTTGCCTCTCATAAGACCTTGTCCTTGCTCCTAGGTATAATGTCATAAAATAGAATAACACCTATGTCTCCATGATGAAGCACAGAGATCGAACGGTCTCCAACTTGTGGCTTGCGATCCTTCTTTATTTCTCTCCATGCTTCAACTAAGAGCCTTTTTGATTTGCGGGCAGTCGAGTATGGAGCATCGAACTCAGCCCTTAGCGGGCTTTTAATTTTCACATGACCTTCTAGGTGCATCAACAGAGGCACTACATCATTTGGCAGTTACTCTTGAAGAACATAATAATAGTCTAGTTAGCAATGTAATCAACACCATTTATGCAATAGTAGAGCTTACTTACTTAGCAAACTCTTACCAAGATATTTTGGCGAATGTCATCCGCCCTCAACCTATGCACTAGTGGCATGTAGAATGTATAATTTGGGCCAGTTCCCAAATTATATGGGAAGTTCTCCCTACAAACCAGGACACCAACAAGAAAGTGGATAAGAACATCCTTCTCCTTCCAAGTTAGATATGATCCGTAAGTGTAGTGTGTTGTGTCAATTAATTTCCGTAATTCACTCGAATCATCGAAATAAGTTGTATATTTTAATTTAAAAAATTTAGTATATGGATGGACACCAACTGTTTCTAAATATAGAATCCAAATTACTTAACAAATGTGGTTTAGGAACTCACATGGAGGTAAAACACGAAGCATATCGACATCCACCCAAATGTAAATGTTATGTGGCATATTATCTTCAGAACCAAGATTGAATGTTATTTCCATACCCTCCTGAAATCCATATGCCTTGCAAAGATCTTCCCAAATTGGGCACCCTATTTCTGTGTTATAAACTTCATTAAATATTTTGATCACAAATGTGTGACCATGTTTAGTCCTCAGGTTATCCTTTGCTAAAAAGTGGACATATGGAGCGCCTGTAATTTGCAGGAACGGAAATGAATCAATATTTCGGCAAAACATAGGCCACTCGGACATTCTGGCAAAACTGGGGATATTTTTAATTCGCGTGACCATGGCAGAAATGACCAACATGACTAAACGGAGTACTTAATTAACACAAAACAATATGTGATGAATTAACAAAAACTAAGAAAGCAAAATTAATACCAATATTAATTAAATGATAAAAAATAAAAATAAAAACATGTGGTGTTTTTCTTCTCCTCTATTTTATTCCTTTTCTCCTCTATTTCTTTTTCTCCTCGTCTTCTTCTTCCTTTTGTTCTTCTTCTTCTTCTTCTTCTTCTTCTTCTTCTTCTTTTCTTCTTCTTCTTCTTCTTCTTCGCCTCTTTTTCTTCTACTTCGCCTCTTCTTCTTTTCTTCGCCTCTTTTTCTTCCTTTTCGGCTCTTATTCTACTTATCCTCTTCTTCTACTTCTCCTCTTCTTCTTCTTTTCTTCTCTTCTTCTAATTCTCCTTCTCTTCTTCTACTTGTCGTCTTCTTCCAACCCTAACCTAATTCTATTATTTATTAAACCAGGAACACTGAATATAAAAGGCCAGAGCCCAATAGCCCATACATGAGATATTCAGTTTTTCATATATCCAGAGTGGTGGATTTCTGTATCATATAGTCTTTTGTTCTCAAGAATGGCTGGATTTGAGTCTAAACTTGCCCATTTCTAGTTGGATGTTTGCAACCATCTCAACCTAAAATCCTCGTATTCACTTGCCAATTTAATCTTCGGATGGTTTAAAACAAGTAAAACTACTACATACTCAATGTTTGATAGATTCATGTGGTTTGTCATAACTCTTCCAATATCAACGGCGACAACAAACAAGCTTTTCCCGCTATGAATTAGTCAAGACATGTTTTACAAAAAGAATGAAGAAGATTTTTTCGACATTATGTGATTGTTTATGTTGTTTGGAAAAAGTAGTTGTAAAGTTCACATTATCAACTTATTCAACACTCATGGTCATATAGTCAATTAAAGTTAAGACAAATATCACATTCTTTTGTAGTTTTAGATATACATTTTGGTGATTTTGACATTTTGTAACTTTCATTTGTAACATTCGACATTTTGTAGTTCAGATATACATGATCATAATCACCGCCCCCTCATGACCAAATCCTGGCTCCGCCCCTGGGGTTGAGGGGCGAGCGGGAGAGAGTGCAGCGGTGTTACCTGGAGGGCGACGACAACGTCTGGAGGGGGAGGCGGAGTCCGGCGGCGCCGGCGTCGAGCACAGGAGGGGGAGGCGGCGTCTGGCGACGGTGAGCACATGAGGGGGTGTTGATCCTGGTCACGACGGCGAGGGCGGCACGCTGGATCGAGGGAGAGGGAGAGAGGGGATCGAACAAAGAGGGAAGGAGTGGGGGGAGAGGTGAGTTAGGAGCCGGTTAACTAAAACTAGCAGTAGTGCTGGTTAGAACCGAGCTACTGATAAGTTAGAAGTAGCGCTTGTTGTGATGCAGCGCTACCGCTATTGAACTTATAAGTAGCGCTTTTCCCTGGTGAGCGTTGCTGCTACTGGTACCGTCCGAGGCCTCGTCGGGCCCCATTTAGCAGTAGTGCGTTCTACAGACCCGGCACTACTGCTATGTATATTAGTAGTAGCGCTTGTCATACAACGCTAATGCTACGTAGCAGCAGCGCGCGCAAATTTCCAGCGCTACTACTAGACTCCTACCTTTAAGGTTTTTCCTACTAGTGGATGGTGGAACTTGATGAGGTTCTTGAACCAACACTTCAACCAAAGAGTAGAGGGCGCAGGAAGTTGTTCCTATGGCACCTACACCAGTTGAAGTGGAAGCCAATGATGGTGATCATGAAGCTTCGGATCAAGGTACTACCTGACGTCATAGGTCAACAAGGATACGCGTTGCTCCAGAGTGGCATGGTAATCCTGTCTTGGAGGTCATGTTTCTGGACCAGAACGAACCTACGAGCTATGGAGAAGCTATGGTGGGCCCGGGTTCCGACAAATGGCTGGAGGCCATGAAATCCGAGAGAGGATCCATGTATGAAAACAAAGTTTGGACTTTGGAAGAACTACTTGATGGCTGTGAGACTATTGAGTATAGTTGTATCTTTAAAAGGAAGACAGTTGACGATGGTGAATGTCACTCATGACGAGATGATGTATATACTTCTCGCTCCTCATTGATTATGCCAAGTGGAAGGTTGAGATGTAGTCAGCAGCAAGTTTTCCCTTACACGGAGACTGTAAGGTTTATTGAACTAGGAGGACTCCTAGGATCAACAAGTAGGTGTCCGCTGCTCTAGCGCTAGCAGAAGACGTGGACCTGCACACACACAAATAACTTTGCTCCCAACGAGTACAAATAGGTTGTCAATCTCTCCGGCCTTGTAGTTTGCAAAGGATCAAAACACAAGCGGGAATAGTAATAGTGATTGCAACGGACAAGTAAATGAAAGCAGTAAATGATGGACATGTAAGCAATGGTGGTGATATGGACCGGAGTCACATGATGTTCACTAGTGATGTCTCTCTCCCAAAAGACGATAAACAACTATTCTTGGGTACACAAATTACAGCTGGGCAATTGACATAATTATAAACGCACCGCAATGCTAATTATGCTACTTGATAGTTAGAGGTTCAATGGTAATGGACAGTACGCCAAGACAAATAGACCATTTATTCATCGGCATCTACTTACTAATCGTCCACCTTGAGATATCTATCCAGAACATCTCGCTGGTATTAAGTTGCGAGCCCCACCCAAAGTGTAAACTCAAAGCAACGGACAACTGCATTAACGAACTATGCGTAAGGTAAACAATCCTTGCAACCATGGTCACAAGCACCGTTGTTTTCTCCCTGGTGGCAACAGCACATCCCCTAGTCTCATGTTTTTGTCACTCAAGCTAGACATCAGGGGGCATGAATCCACAATCATGCATAACACTCCCTCTTGGAGTTACAATCTACTACTCGGCCAAATCAATAAAGAGCAACAGAGAACATGCATGAATCACTAAGGAACATAATATAAAAGGATAATCAAATATATAACTCATAACAATCTGAACATAATCTCATAATCCATCGGATCCCAACAAACCGAGCATAGCACACTACTAGGAAAAGGCCTCCTAGTGGCGCACCTGTATTGGCTACTAATGGCGCACTATAGGTGCGCCACTAGCATCACGCCATTAGAATTTTTTACTAATGGCGCACCACAGGTGCGCCATTAGTATCTGGTATACTAATGGCGCACCAGGCAGTGCGCCATTAGTATAGCTCATGGTGCGCCATTAGTATGCCTCCCAGGTGCGCCATTAGTATGCCTCCCAGGTGCGCCATTAGTATGCCTCCCAGGTGCGCCATTAGTATGCCTCCCAGGTGCGCCATTAGTATGCCTCCCAGGTGCGCCATTAGTATGCCTCCCAGGTGTGCCATTAGTATGCCTCCCACGTGCGCCATTAGTATGCCTCCCACGTGCGCCATTAGTATGCCTCTCACGTGCGCCATTAGTATGCCTCCCAGGTGTGCCATTAGTATAGCTCATGGTGTGCCACAGGTTATACTACCAGCTCTAAAAATATTCAATTATTATCCTCACACCCACAAGAAGGTTCAAGATAAACACATATTACACCACAATGAAAATATGTTTATAAACATGCACATACATTGAACGCAAGTTAACAAAGAAATTAACCTAGAGGAAGCATAGTTTTGACCATCTTAACAATCATCTAGAACACAAGTCATGCTCAAGCAGGGACAGTTCCCTTTTCGTGTCAAAGCTCATCCAGCAGTCCTCGATGCCACAAGTGTACCCTTCGACGCACATCGGATGATCTCTTGGAGTCCTCTCCTCTCCTGTAGCCTTCTCCAGCTGCTTCGTCGTTTCGGTGTGAACCTCGCGGTGCTGCAGCAGATGCTTGTGCGTGAAGAACTTCTTTCCACAGCCATCCACCGGGAAGATGTGGCGCTCATGCAGGGACAGTTCATTCTTCATGTTGAAGCTCATCGAACAGCCCTCGATGCTGCACGTGTACCCTTCGACGCGCATTGTATCATCTCTTGGAGTCCTCTCCTCTCTTGTGGCTTTCTTCAGTTGCTTCATCGTTTTGGTTCTGGTTATGTGCTTACTTCAGTGACCATTGTTACTAAGAATGAAAACATAGCAATCATATGGCCGATGTGTACTGACTTATCAACTAAAGTAAAAAAAATAACTCAAATACATGATAGCCTGATTCAAGGTCAGTAATAAAAAAAGAATATAATCGTGTAATAATTTTCTGAACTAAGATTCATGCTTGTATTTTTTCAGGCGGGTGCACATGGAGAAGACATGCTTGACACGTCCGATATCTTGGCACATTTGAGTGGAATAAACAACTATAGCTACAAGTATAATTATACCATTGAATCATGGATATGATCACCACAACTGCACAAACTAAAGTCTGCGTTCTGTTTTCAGTTGTGCAACCATAATCCATAGTTTTCCCTTGATCCTAGTAAAATAAGGCTACAACTTTACAAGTTCTGTCACAGGAGAAGTGCTTTTAGTTCAAGTTATTGTAGACCTGGTGTATTGCATCAATCTGTTCTCACTTGATGACATTCTTACAGTGAGTGTGATAGTTAGAGTCTCCAGAGAAGTGATTTGTAAATAGAATTATTTCCTTGTCAGAATAAACAGTATCAAGAATTACCCAAACTATTTCTCATTCTAAGGTCTCCCTACTTGGTGTACATAATAACAACTAGCAGGCAGTAGGCGCGGCGACACGCCGCGCCCGTGGTTGAGTCCATGCATATTTGTGTGTTGTTTTTTCTTTGAAGTAGGAGAAGGGGTGGCAGTGGTATTAAGGGCGCGCGAGCAGGCCCCGTAGTAAATCCATTGTCCAAAACTGATTTCATCATATAGCATCATACTACTCATCTTGACACTATGAATGGCTTTGATTTTTTTCTGATTATAAGTTTGCATACCCTATAAAACCCCACAAATTATGTTGTGCAAGAAATAAAAAGTAGATATCACTTTCTACAAAAAAGCAAGTTGATAAAACACTTGCCCAAGCAGGAGGAAGCAAAGTTGTTGTTGACGCGCCGGGGTACGTGAAGTTGGAACAAAAAGGGTATGCTCAGAATACAATAGAGTTGCAAATTTAGAAGTACAAAGCTAAAAAACTCATCACCTCGTGCTGTTGTTGCCGGATTGTCGTGCTTCAACTGAGCACGCACATAAATTAGTTATCTCTCACCTGCACATTTTCCATGGAGGTAGAGCTATGGGCTGCCATCCCCGTGTGCATGATGATGTTGTGCGCATTGTATAGCCGTGCATGGTGATCTTTATCAACTAAAATCATCTTAATAGTTCTCACACTGCAGCAACTTAGGTTATATGGCTCATCCGTTCTTCAAGATAAACGCCGCCACATAGAATGGGGAACACTGATTGTTGGGGTTGTCCAAGACACACAAAAGTGTCCTAATTGGATCACAAACCAGCTGAGGGCTTTTTGTGTACCTTTTCTTAAAAGTAGAATTATGCAAGAATATGAACCATGATCAATGAAAAAAGACAGGATTTGTTATGCTATTTCTTTGCGGTTGTAGTTGTAAGCCAGGTATTTCTACATGTTAGAACTTGCTTGGATATAGAATATTCGGAGAAAACTTGCATAAACCGGCCTACTTCCGCATAGGGAAAATGATTTTATATGATATATTGACATTACAAATATTAAATACGTAGAAAAATAAACATCATATGGCCCATACATATTTCTTTTAGAGATTGGCTTCTGGCACATTGCCCATAAATAGCAAAGATCAATCTGATGTAATTCAAAAGACGACCTGAAATAGATAAAAAAACATCATATTGTTTATAGGCAAGGAGAATTGTTTTTTAGCAGCTTTCTCCATTTCTAGGTCTTCATGAAAGAGCCAGGAAAATGTGCAGGATAGGTGGAGCATAAGAGGTGTCAAAATATGGAGAAGCTGCTGCTAAAAGCGGTCTGCATTTGCACATGAGGAAGATGCTAGGGGACGATGAGGACTCACCGCATCCTTCAATCTTCTAGGTTCAGAACAATTGGACAGACAACTCAAGTGAACTAGTAGCAAGGGAACACAAATTTTCACCTCATCATCTTCCACCTCCTGCCAATCCTCATTGTCCCGTCCTTCATCCTGCAAAATGGCAGAGCATTACTTGTAAAAAGTTCTTTCCAGCTCCAGCACAAATGGGGTGCCCGAGATCCTACAGCCAAGAATCTAAATCCCCACCAGCTCGGCACAAGAAACATGCCAAGAACGGCATAAAGAACACCCAGACGCGCCAAATCTCACAAGACGAGCGAGATTTTGGAGAAAAGATCGCCGAGCAATCATCACCCAAGGTACTGGGAACTCACCGTATCCTTGTCGGCGGGACGCGGCGAAGGTCCTGGCGGCTGAGGCGGGGGCGCCGAGGTGGGAGGCGCCGAAGCGTCGAGAGATGGCTACAAGTAATGGAGTGGAGGGTGCGGTCGATGTTCTCGTGGGCGGTGCGGACGGCGTGGGTGCGGAGTTGGATAGCGGCGTCGAGCGGGGAGAGGCGGCTGTCGAAGGAGCCGAGGATGGAGACGTCGGCGTCCGTGGCCGCCTGGCTCCGGCCCAGCGTTTCCCCAGCAGCGCGGCCCGCTGCTCCAGACCCTCCATCCCGCTACCCGAGGACGGATGCTCCTCCTCCTGGAGAGCTTGGGCCGGAGAGGCGGGGCGGATCTGGGGGATGGGATCCGGGGCTGCGCGCTGGCTGCGCGCAGGCACAGCGGAGCGGGGAGATCTAGGGGACGGGATCCGGGGCAGGCACTGCCGGTTAGCAATGGCGCACCCCGAGCGGTGCGCCATTCGAAATTTTTTTTTGATAGCAATGTCGCATCCCCATGCAGTGCGCCATTAGTAAATATTTTTTTATATAGCAATGGCGCATTTCAGAGAGGTGCGCCATTAGTAATTTTTTTTTGATAGTTATTTTTTTTGGATAGCAATGGCGCTCGGGGGGAGGGAGGGGTGGGTGGTGCGCTCGGCCGATTCCGTTCGGGGGAACCGAGCGAGGAGACAGGGGAGGGTGCGGGGGGTCGTCGGCGGCGGTGGAGCGCGGGAGGGTGCGGGGGGTCGGCGGCTACGGTGGAGCAGGGGAGGGTGCGGGGGGTCGTCGGCGGCGGTGGAGCGGGGGAGGGTGCGGGGGGTCGGCGGCGGCGGTGGAGCGGGCCGGGGAGGGTGCGGGGGGTCATCGGCGGCGGTGGAGCGGGGAGGGTGCGGGGGGTCGGCGGCAGCGGTGGAGCGGGGGAGGGTGCGGGGGGTCTTCGGCGGCGGTGGAGCGGTGGCGATTAGTAGTTCTGCAAAAAAAATATAGTAGTGGCGCACCACCTACAAATGCGCCATTAGTAACCCTGGTTACTAATGGCGCACCAGCTGGTGGTGCGCCATTAGTAGTTTTGTAAACAAAAAAATTTATAGTAGTGGCGCACCACCTACAAATGCGCCATTAGTAACCCTGGTTACTAATGGCGCACCAGCTGGTGGTGCGCCATTAGTAGTTTTGCAAAAACAAAAAAAACTAGTAGTGGCGCACCGAGTGTGTGGTACGCCATTAGTGTCCATCACACTAATGGCACACCTGCACATGGTGCGCCACTACTATATAGTAGTGGCGCACTACTTGTCTGGTGCGCCATTAGTGTCTATATCATCTATAGCCCTTTTCCTAGTAGTGGCAATAGCAAGAGAATTACATAGATGCCTTGATCATGTAGGGCAGCTCACAAGGGCTAATCATGGAAGCACAAGACTGCAGAGAAGACATCACATAGCTACTCGTCATGGACTCATGGTCCATGGAGGAATACTAACAGCACGCCTGGGAAGCGTCCATGGCAGTGGAGAAGCTCCCTGAGGTCAATCCTCCCTCCGACAAGGTGCCGGGAAGAGGTCTCCTGACGCTCCCGATCTCGGAAGTGCTGCAGCGGCGGAACGATGGAGAAATTGGCGATTCTGGATATGATCGAAGGGTTCCGTCTCGGAGGAGTAAATATAGGCCAAAGGAGGGCGTCAGAAGAGGTGGGGTCCACCCAGGCGGCCTGTGGGCACGGCTAAGGGCCAGGCCATGCCGGGAGGTCGATTGGCAGGCCCTGGCCCCCCTCTGGCCCATCTTCGGTGATCTGGAAGCTTCTGGTATGCTGATTTTTATATATTTTTCTCGGGATTTTTGGTGCTTCGGAAAATTGGGTAAAAGCCCCTACAAAGAGACATCAACAAACAGAAACTGACACTGGGTGCACTCAGTTAGTAGGTTAGTCCAAATATGTGTCAAAATATATAAAAGTGTAGCAAAACATATAACAATGTCACCCAAAAGATCATGGAACAAGCAAAAAATATAGATACGTTTGGGACGTATGAACATCCCCAAGCTTAATTCCTGCTCGTCCTCGAGTAGGTAAATGATAACACAATAATTTCTATGGTGACATGCTAAAACACATATAAGAACTTCAAAGTAAAGCAAGTAAGATATGCAATTCAATTCAAGACAACACTAGTAGAAAATAGGCCTTTTGTCCCGGTTCGTAAGGGCCTTCTGTCCCGGTTTTGGAACCGAGACAAAAAGGTCGTTACTAATGTCCTTGGCCTTTAGTCCCGCTTCTTACACAAACCGGGACAGATGGGCCTCCACGTGGCCACTGCGGCCAGGCCACGCAGGGGGACCTTTAGTCCCGGTTGGTGACACCAACCGGGACCAAAAGGCATCCACGCGTCATCACCTGGATGGAGCTGAGGTTTTTGTTTTTTTGAAAGGGGCTGGTTTAGGGGTTAATTTAGGTTTTTATTAGCTAGCTAATAGAGAAAAGTGTCCTCTCTTATATATCTCCGTGCTTGGTTTACCAACGATACTGCTATGCCTAACGTTAACACGGCTTAGATTGAAAAGTGTCCTCTCTTACATATTTCCGGGCTTGGTTTACCAATGCTACTGCTACTGTTATGCCTAACGTTAACTAGACTTAGAAAAGTGCCCTCTCTTATATATCTCCGTGCTTGGTCATCCGTCGTGCTTTGTCGAATATATTTACAAAATGTAGACACGAGTTACATGCACATATATGCATCTTTTTTACAGTATATCATTTCCGTTGAATGGCAATAGTATTCTAATCGATCATCTAACAACTCATCATCAACTTAATCATATACCAAGTTATCATATGATACACATAAATAAAACAGAGAAACATCATAATATATATATATATATATATAGTCATCATATGCATCCTGCATCCTAATTAATCGATCATGTCAAGTAATAAAATAAACTAGAATAACTTGTCACTCATAAGACCTAGTCGTCGCTCTTAGATATAATGTCATAAAACAGAATAAGACATATGGCTCCATGATGAATCACATAGATCCAACGGTCTCCAGTTTGTGGCTTGCGAACCTTCTTTATTTCTCTCCATGCTTCAATTTGGAATCTTTTTGATCTTGATTTGAAGTTAATCAAGTATGGAGCATAGAACTCAGCCCTCAGCGGGCTTCTAATTCTCATTTGACCTTGCGGGTCCATTAACGGAGGCACTACATCATGTGGCAGTTGCTGTTGAAGAACATAATAATAACCTAGTTAGCAATGTAATCAACACCATTTATGCAATAGTGGAGCGTACTTAATTAGGAAACTCTTACCAAGACATTTCGGCGAATGTCATCTCGACTCAACCTATGCACTAGTGACATGTAAAATGAATACTTTTGGCCAATTCCAAAATGATACGGGAAGGTATCCCTAGAAGCCAGAACACCAGCAACAAGAAAGTGGAGAAGATCATCCTTCTCCACCCAAGTTAGATGTGATCCATACGTGTAGTGTGTCGTGTCAATTAATTTCCATAATTCAGTCGAAGCAATGAAATAAGCTGTAAACTATAATTTAACAAATTTAGTATATTGATGAACACCAACTATTTCTAAATATAAATGCAAATTACTTCACATGGAGGTAAAACAGGAAGCGTATCATCGACAACCACCCAAATTTTGTAATAATTTAATGTTTCAAAAATACTTAGAAATTTTGTAATTGTCCACAAGATATGAGTATAACTTGTTAAAACATCAAATTCAATTTTGTAATAGTACACCTTGAGCTCTAAACAGTTCCACACAATGTGGGCATTATATAAACCATTCAAAACGACCACATGTGCTACGATCATTCAAAGGACAATTTGGGTTGTTGTTTGTACAACATGTAACATGAGACAATTGTAACTATGGCCCAATAACTAGGAACCTGCAACGTGTGGCCAAAGTTTTAAGAGATGATGAACACCAGATGACATGTAAATTGCGAGAGGAAAACAGGTTGACTACACCAACTATTTCTAAATATAAATGCAAATTACTTGACAAATATGGTTGAGAAACTCACATGGAGGTAAAACAGGAAGCATATCATCGACAACCACCCAAATGTCGATGTTGTCCGGCATATTATCTTCATGACGAAGATCGAAGGTGATTTCCATTCCCTTCTGAAATCCATATGCCTTGCAAAGATCTTCCCACTTTGGGCACCCAAATTCTGTTTGAAAAACTGAATTATATAATTGGATAACAAATGTGTGAGCATGTATAGTCCTCAACTTAGCGCTCCTCGTCTCAATTCTCTCGTGGTCTTCGAAACCGAGCCTATCCAACACGTATCTTCTTGCATGGCAAGGGAGGCACATATCGCCGTTCTCGTCAAGCTTCATGCTGAAGAACCTATCGTCTCGCAGGTGAGGCATGTCGCACATACCCCGAGAGTCGCCGCAATATTCACACTCCCAATATCCATCGTCAGACATTTCCTGTTTCAATGTGGTAAATGTGTGTAAACAACAATATAATCGTGACACACTATATATATCGAAAGAATTGAACATGTATATATTCCGATCGACAAAACTTAGCACAATTTAGCAAGCAAAAGTGAGAAACTAACTACTTTTTTATGCATTATATTAACACCAACAAATGGATGATATTTGTAGGTTTGGTGAAATATGTATATGTGCCCTTTTTCCTCTTCAAAGTTTAAATAAGTTGTTGAAACCATTGTACTACTTTCGACATGCACCACATGCATGTTGCCTTCACTTCAATAATCCAATCCATGTTCATTTCACCCACTGATATATAATAAATCTTCATGCTCGCATCATGCCCCATCATATATAATAACAAGTCCTACTAATTAAACATCATCATACAAGTTTTACTCATTATCAATAACAAGTCATACGATCATCATCCTCATAGTCATCTAACCAACCCTACTTAATTGTTCTTAGCACATGATCATTAGTATTAGGTAGGACCAATAAGTAAAACCAATTAGCATGCATTCAATTATAAGCAAAACTACATAATCTCTTGTGTCCGTAAATCATCGAATATTATCACTAATACTCCTTCAATACTATCATACATATAGCATCACTAATACAGCTAGAACCGTAGCACCCGACGGGTATCGTCGCGGGCGGTGGACACCCAAAGGGAAGGAACCATCACAGGATCATAGCTCCAGTGAGATCCCTGAAGAACCTGCCAGGTATTGTCGAACCTGCCCTCCAATGCAACCATGTAGCGACGGACGTGCTCGTCCTCCTCGCTGACATGGTGACGTAACACCTCTATGGTGTCCGGAAGCCTCGGCACCGTCACTGGCCAACGCGACCGCCACCAAACAAGGATTAGGTCAACAACGGGCTGGCTCCTCACCAACCTACGCCCCCGGAAGGTAGCACCTCCGAATACCAACCGGACGGAGCCCAGTCCCGCACAGGGCCCCTGTGATCAAGCAGGTGTCCTCCGCCGAGTTGACGACGAGGATGCGGGATAGGCATCGTAAAATGAACTAAATAAATAAACTAGTTCTATTAATTTTCTTGCTAAAAATAAACTACTTCTATATATAGTAAAATAAAGTAGTTTTATTAAACCAACTAGTTCAACTACTAAGCACTTACTATAAATAAATAAAATAAAGTAGTTCTTACTAAAAATAAACTAGTTCTATATATAGTAAAATTTAATAAAGTAGTTATATTAAATCAACTAGTTCAACTACTAAGCACTTACTATAAATTAGGAATATGTGCACGTGCAACGCATGGCTAAAATGTTGACCAAATAGGACCACATCAATATAAAACAATGATCCCAAGTATGTATGAATTAAATTGATACACGATATTTGTGATGTTGCTCAAGTTATATTTTCAAAACTGAGACGTCATTATAGGCATGGTGTTCCATATAAACAATAGTGATTGATCCTCCAAATCCCTATGGTAAAATAGATTGAGTCACTCGACAAGCTAATTCCAGCGTGATACCTAATACAACATGATTCACTGCAACTACTATTTACACTATTCAATATCCTATATTGTAGATTACTTCCTCTTTTCCTGACTTTAGCACACATATTTCTCCACGGACTTAGTAAAACTCATCATTTCCTGTGATTCATTCAAATTGAAAGGGACATTGTCAAATAGGCATATGAATACATTTCTCAGAAACTAAAATCATTAAGTAGGTCCACCATTCTAAAAGAACTTACAACTAGAAGTTTAAAAACAATCTTTGATGTAAATACACAAGAGATTGGGATCTACAATGTTTGAAGTGGTAATTCCGAAAGGAGTAAGAGTTCTCCTTGCAACCAGAAACATATAAAGAAAATGAGAACTACATAATTTTTCTATGGTCAACCATTCAGAAGATTAATGCATGACAAAACTACAATACATCTATAGAAGATCTCCATTGATCATGGAGAGGCACAACCAACATACTGCTAAATGATAATATGCACTAAACAAAAGTTGGTAGAATATGATTTTGGTTTTCACATCCATCTTCTATAAAGCAGCGGCCCCTGCCATCAAATGCTTATGGGGAGACTCTGACACGCGAATGTCCATTACTTTCTTGCTTAATAGCTACAAAAAATGTGTAATACTTCCTCCATTCCTAAATATTTCTCATTTTAGAGATTTCACTACGGACTACATACGGATGTATATAGACATAATTTAAGGTGTAGATTTACTCATTTGCTTCGTGTCTAACCGTAGTTGAATCATTAGAAACACAAATGTTTAGAAACGGAGGGAGTAGACGAATAGGGGCAGGTTCTACAACAAGACAAACCAATAGGAACATCTAACCTACAACCATGTTAGGAACCAAAGAAATATAGCTACTGAAACATATTATTAAAATGAAGCCAACAAGAAACAGAAATAAATTCAGTTAACTTACATATATTGGCTATAGTTTTTCCCCACCCCATCTTTAATAAAATGAAGCCAACAGCAAATAGAAATAAATTCAGGTCATGAATATTGAACACACAACCACACAATGAGGAAGCTACCTACATACAAATGAAAAACACCAGTTGCATTTCGCTAGCTGCAAGCACCGGTACACAAGATTTATCTCATCACTGATTTGAAAATCAAAGATGGCACGCACGTATGCATGAGCCGGCTGGCACTGGATCTAGAGGAGGAGAGGGAGGAGTGGCGGCGGCGTATCCCAACGTGGGAGGAGGGCCGGGCTGCTCGTCGGTGGGCAGATGGCCGAGGCGCAGGCGGCCGGCGTAGGTGGCGGCGATGACGAGGACGGCTTCGGGAGCGGAAGTGACTCCGGTAGCGACTCCGGCAGCCTGGCAGCGTCGGGGGCAGGGGCGGCGTCGGCGTTGGGATCGAATGGAGAGAGGGGGAGAGATCAAAATTTCTAAACTGCCGCTTGTATAGCCACACCTTTAGTCCCGGTTGGTGTCAACAACCGGGACCAAAGGTCTCTTTTCAGTAGCCCAAAGGGCGGGAAGCAGAGGCCTTTGGTCTCGGTTGGTGGCACCAACCGGGACTAATGGTGGCATTGGTCCCGGTTGGTGTCACCAACCGGGAGTAAAGGTCTCTTTTCAGCAGCCCAAAGAGCTGGAAGCAGAGGCATTTGGTCCCGGTTGGTGGCACTAACCGGTACCCATGCTCCCCTTTAGTCCCGGTTGGTGGCACCAACCGGGACCAAAGGCCTTGCACTGGCGCGGTGCTATGTTTAGTCCCACCTCCCTAGTTGAGAGGGGCTCTGAGTGGTTTATAAGCCCTGCCGAACCGACCACTTCGAGCTCCTCTCTACTGCAAGCTTACGGGCCTAAAATCACTCTATGTGCTTGTGGGCCTATTGGGCCTACTGCGGGCCTGCATCCTGTCCCTAGTAATGGGTTTCTAGTCGTATGTAGGCCGTGGTGGCCTTGTAGGTGGCACTTTTTTTTATTTTTTTCAGTTTTTTTGCTATCTTTGATGTTCCTAATTACTTATTTAATTTATTTTATGATAATTATTTTTGCTATTAAAGTTTGTAACAAAATTCTAATTACTTATTTATTTTCTTTTATGATAATTGTTTTTGCTTTTAATGTTTTGAACAAAAAATACTTTTAGTTTCAATAATTTTAGTTTCAATAATACTAGAGGTTTATAAAAGATTTTTAGTTGATTCCTTTAGTACCAGTTCTAAGGCTGTTACAAAGGCATTTTATTTGGTACAGGTTCTAAGGTTGGGGCCCCACTAGCACCTTTTAGTACCGGTTTCATACGCAAACTCGTTTGTTACAAAGGGATTTCATTTTTTTGAACTTATTTGAGCTCCATAGTTTTTATGTGTTCAAAATGCACCATTCAAAGCCACATCATCAATTTATAATCCTTTCTGACTTCATTTGTTATTTTTCATGCATTTATTGATTATTTTGAGCTATAAGACCATGAAATTGAAAAGCATTTGAAATGAACTCTGAAAAGGTTCCAAGTTGGCATGGTATCATCATTTCCCCACATAGCATGTGCGAGAAAGTTTAGAGGGTTATGGCAAAAGCTGGATGCACTTTGTGTACAAAACGGACAATCTGTTTCGAAGTATCGGGGTTTCATACGGAAACTCGTCTGTTACAAAGGGATTTCATTTTTTTGAACTTATTTGAACTCCATAGTTTTTCTGTGTTCAAAATGCACCATTCAAAGCCACATCATCAATTTATAATCCTTTCTGACTTCATTTGTTATTTTTCATGCATTTATTGATTATTTTGAGGTATAAGACCATGAAATTGAAAAGCATTTGAAATGAACTCTGAAAAGGTTCCAAGTGGGCATGGTATCATCATTTCACCGACATAGCATGTGCGAGAAAGTTTAGAGGGTTACGGCAAAAACTGGATGCACTTCGTGTACAAAACGGACAATCTGTTTCGAAGTATCACGGTTTCATAAGGAAACTCGTCTGTTACAAAGGGATTACATTTTTTTGAACTTATTTGAACTCCATAGTTTTTTTGTGTCCAAAATGCACCATTCAAAGCCACATCATAAATTTACAACCCTTTTTGACTTCATTTGTTATTTTTCAAGTACTGATTAATTTGAGCTATAAGACCATGAAATTCAAAAGTATTTGAAATGAACTCTGAAAAGGTTCCAAGTTGGCATGGTATCATCATTTCACCCACAGAGCATGTGCAAGAAAATAGAGAGGGTTACGGCAAAAACTGGATGCACTTCGTGTACAAAACGGACAATTTGTTTCAAAGTATCAGGGTTTCATACGGAAACTCGTCTGTTACAAAGGGATTTCATTTTTGAACTTATTTGAACTCCATAGTTTTTCTGTGTTCAAATGCACCATTCAAAGCCACATCATCAATTTACAACCCTTTTCTGACCTCATTTGTTCTTTTTCATGCATTTACTGATTATTTTGAGCTATTAGACCATGAAATTGAAAAGCATTTGAAATGATCTCTGAAAAGGTTCCAAGTTGGCATCATATCATCATTTCACCCACATAGCATGTGAGAGAAAGTTGAGAGGGTTACGGCAAAAACTGGATGCACTTCATGTACAAAACGGACAATTTGTTTCGAAGTATCAGGGTTTCATACGGAAACTCGTCTGTTACAAAGGGATTTCATTTTTTTGAACTTATTTGAACTCCATAGTTTTTCTATGTTCAAAATGCACCATTCAAAGCCACATCATTAATTTACAACCCTTTCTGACTTCATTTGTTATTTTTCATGCATTTACTGGTTATTTTGAGCTATAAGACCCTGAAATTGAAAAGCATTTGAAATGAACTCTGAAAAGGTTGGAATTTGGCATGGCATCATCATTTCATCCACATAGCATATGCAAGAAAGTTGAGAGGGTTACGACAAAAACTGGATGCACTTCGTGTACAAAACGGACAATCTCTTTCGAAGTATCAGGATCTCATACGGAAACTTGTCTGTTAGAGGAGGCATTTCAAATGAACTACTAAAAGGATGAAAGTTGGCATGGTATCATCATAATAGTTGTGGAGAAAGTCTTCAAATTTTGTTCGCTTGTGTCCTTTTCTTATTGCGCTGTAACCATGGATAATTTTCATCATTTATCAGGATGCTTGGGTCATCCTTGACTTTGAAGGGAGGAATTTCATGAAACTTTTCATAATTTTCAAACATGTCTGTCTTGCCCTCCACTCCCAAGATGTCCCTTTTTCCTGAAAGAACTATTTGGCGCTTTGGCTCATCGTATGATGTATACTCTTCCTTATATTTTCTTTTTCTCGGTTTGGTAGACATGTCCTTCACATAGATAACCTGTGCCACACCATTGGCTAGGACGAACGGTTCGTTAGTGTACCCAAGATTGTTCAGATCCACTGTTGTCATTCCGTACTGTGGGTCTACCTATACCCCGCCTCCTGACAGATTGACCCATTTGCACTTAAACAAAGGGACCTTAAAATCATGTCCGTAGTCAAGTTGCCATATGTCCACTATGTAACAATAATATGGGTTTATTCCCCTCTCGGTTGCTGCATCAAAGCGGACACCGCTATTTTGGTTGGTGCTCTTTTGATCTTGGGCGATCGTGTAAAATGTATTTCCATTTGTCTCGTATCCTTTGTAAGTCAATACAGTCGAAGAAGGTCCCCTGAACAAAGAGTACAGCTCAGCACAAATAGTGTTCTCACCTCTGAGACGTGTTTCCAACCAACTGCTGAAAGTCCTGATGTGTTCACTTGTAATCTAGTCGTCGCACCGCTCCGGGTGTTTGGAGCGTAGACTGTTCTTGTGTTCATCGACATACGGGGTCACCAAGGTAGAGTTCATTAGTACTGTGTAGTGTGCTTGAGACCAAGAATATCCGTCGCAGCATATTATTGAGTCCCGTCCAAGCGTGCCTTTTCTAGTCAGTCTCCCCTCATACCGCGATTAAGGGAGACCTATCTTCTTAAGGCCAGGAATGAAGTCAACACAAAACCCAATGACATCCTCTGTTTGATGGCCCATGGAGATGCTTCCTTTTGGCCTAGCGCGGTTACGGACATATTTCTCTAGGACTCCCATGATCCTCTCAAAGGGGTACATATTGTGTAGAAATACGGGGCCCAGAATGACAATCTCGTCAACTAGATGAACTAGGACGTGCGTCATGATATTGAAGAAGGATGGTGGGAACACCAGCTCAAAACTGAGAAGACATTGCACCACATCACTCCTTAGCCTCGGTATGATTTCTGGATCGATCACCTTTTGAGAGATTGCATTGAGGAATGCACATAGCTTCACAATGGCTAATCGGACGTTTTCTGGTAGAAGCCCCCTCAATGCAACCAGAAGCAGTTGTGTCATAATCACGTGGTAGTCATGAGACTTTAGGTTCTGGAACTTTTTCCCCGCCATATTTATTATTCCCTTTATATTCAACGAGAAGCCAATCGGGACCTTCATACTAAGCAGGCATTCAAAGAAAATTTTCTTCTCTTCTTTGGTAAGAGCGTAGCTGGCATGATGTTCATACTGCTTTGGAGGCATATCATCTTTTTCATGCAAACGTTGCAGGTCCTCCCGTGCCTTAGTTGTATCTTTTGTCTTCCAATACACGCACAAGAAGCCTAGCAGGTTCATGCAAAGGTTCTTCGTCACGTGCATCACGTCGATCGAAGAGCGGACCTCTAGGTCTTTCCAGTAGGTTAGGTCCCAAAATATAGACTTCTTCTTCCACATGGGTGCGTGTCCCGTAACGTCACTCGGAACAGATAGTCCGTCGGGACCCTTTCCGAAGATTACTTTTAAATCATTGACCATAGCAAGTACGTGATCACTGTTACGCATGATGGGCTTCTTCCGATGATCTGCCTCGCCTTTGAAATGCTTGCCTTTCTTTCGACATTGATGGTTGGTCGGAAGAAATCGACGATGGCCAGGTAAACATTCTTCCTGCATTTGTCCAAGTATATACTTTTGGTTTCAGCTAAACAGTGTGTGCATGCGTGGTATCCCTTGTTTGCGTGTCCTGAAAGGTTACTGAGAGCGGGCTAATCGTTGATGGTTACAAACAGCAATGCGTGCAGGTCAAATTCCTCCTGTCTGTGCTCATCCCACACAAGTACACCATTTCCATTCCACAGCTATAAAAGTTCTTCAACTAATGGCCTTAGGTACACATCAATATCGTTGCCGGGTTACTTAGGGCCTTGGTTGAGAACTGGCATCATAATGAACTTCCACTTCATGCACATCCAAGGAGGAAGGTTATACATACATAGAGTCACGGGCCAGGTGTTGTGATTGCTGCTGTGCTCGCCAAAATTATTAATGCCATCTGCGCTTAAACCAAACCATACGTTCCTTGGGTCACGTGCAAACTCAGCCGAGTACTCTCTCTTGATTTTTCTCCACTACGACCCGTCAGCGGGTGCTCTCAACTTCCTGTCTTCCTTACGGTCCTCACTGTGCCATCGCATGAACTTTGCATGCTCTTTGTTTCTGAACAGTCGTTTCAACCGTGGTATTATAGGAGCATACCACATCACCTTCGCAGGAACCCTCTTCCCGCGGGGCTCGCTGTAAACATCACCAGGGTCATCTCGTCTGATCATATACCGCAATGCACCGCATACCGAGCATGCGTTCAAATCCTTGTACGCACCGCGGTAGAGGATGCAGTTATTAGGGCATGCATGTATCTTCTGCACCTCCAATCCTAGAGGGCATACGACCTTCTTTGCTGCGTACTACTATTAGGCAATTTGTTATCCTTTGGAAGCTTCTTCTTCAATATTTTCAGTAGCTTCTCAAATCCTTTGTCAGTCACAGCATTCTTTGCCTTCCACTGCAGCAATTCCAGTACGGTACCCAGCTTTATGTTGCCATCTTCGCAATTGGGGTACAACCCTTTTTTGTGATCGTCTAACATGCGATTTAACTTCAGCTTCTCCTTTTGACTTTCGCATTACATCTTTGCATCGACAATGACCCGGCGGAGATCATCATCTTCGGGCACATCATCTGGTTCCTCTTGATCTTCAGTAGCTTCCCCCGTTGCAGCATCGTCGTGCACATCGTCAGGTTCCTCTTGATCTTCAGCAGCTCCCCCCGTTGCAGCATCACCGTATTCAGGGGGCACATAGTTGTCATCGTCCTCTTCTTCTTTGCTGTCTTCCATCATAACCCCTATTTCTCCGTGCCTCGTCCAAACATTATAGTGTGGCATGAAACCCTTGTAAAGCAGGTGGGTGTGAAGGATTTTCCGGTCAGAGTAAGACTTCGTATTCCCACATTTAGGACATGGATAACACATAAAACCATTCTGCTTGTTTGCCTCAGCCACTTCGAGAAAGTTATGCACGCCCTTAATGTACTCGGAGGTGTGTCTGTCACCATACATCCATTGCCGGTTCATCTGCGTGCATTATATATAATTATGTGTGTCAAAAGTACGAAAATCAGACAAGTATCTATCTAAAGTAAGAAAATCAGACAAGTCTCTATCTAAAGTAAGAAAATCATAAAGAAGATAAGATAAGAACAAGAGGCTCACCACGGTTGTGCCGGCGACGAGATCGGCGCGGGCGATCAATGGCGGTGAAACGGGGACGGGGCGTGACGGACCGCTAAATCTGGACAAATCTCGGGAAAAATGGAGCTCCGAGGTCGAGCTTCGAGAGTAGAAATCTTAAGTAGTGTGGCTCGCACATTTCATCGAACACCTCATGTGCATAGGAGGGTATCTAGAGCACCCAAATGCCCTCCCCTCGCCGGCCAGAAAAAACAGAGTGCTCTGTCACGGCGATGGGTATATATAGTTAAATTATTTGTCCCGGTTCGTGGCATAAACCGGGATAAAGCCCCCCCCTTCTATACCGGTTCGAGGCACGAGCCGATACCAATGGATGTGGGCTAGGAGCGCGGCCCATTGGTTCCGGTTCGTGACTATAACACGTACAAATGGGTCCAGACGAACTGGGACCAATGCCCACGAGCCCCGGCCGCCGCCCTCGGCTCATGAACCGGGTCTAATGCCACCCATGGGTCCTGGTTCGTTAAGAACCGGGACTAATGGGCTGGCCAGGCCCAAACCAAAGCCCTGTTTTCTACTAGTGCAATAACAAGCAAGAGCTCTCGCTGTCTGTGACTCGAATGTCTCCAAATGGTGTTTGCGTGTAAGAAGTGGGAACTCAAATTACTAAACCTCATAGTTGGTCTCCATCGGAATCTTATTTTAACTCATCCGCAGACCACTAGTGAGGCACAAGTCAAAATGATCCTCTCCCTTTCAACTTTGAGCACTCTTGCAATGGATGAGCGTAATAAAGATATGTTGGCACTTAGGATGACAAATAGAATAATGATGGGGAAGGAAAACAAAAAGGTGTGACACGCTCACATCAATGAGGAGAACCATAGGCGAGAGAAAGCCAAATGATAGATATGATGTGAGGAGTAGGGATTGCCATGTAACGGATGCACATATGAGCTAAGGTAAGCTCTCCAATGGAACTAGTGGGGTGCATCCAACTTATTTTCTCATGAAGACCTAGAGCTCATTTGAGGAGGCTCATCATTGGAATATGCAAACCAAGTTCTATAGTGTAAGGGTCCCCACATAGTTATGCATGAATGATAATCTCTATGTAGTACAAATATAGCAATGCAGTACGAGTGTGGATCTTTCAAAAGGAATAGTAGTGTTGCCCCCTTCTTTCTTTTTTTTCTTCTTTTTTTCTCTTTTTTTGTGGCCTCTTTGGCTATTTCTATTATATCTCATTTGTCCTCTTTGGGATCTTCTCATCACTTAAGGGCAACACTCTATGTTTTACAAGAATAAAAAGAAGATCATCACACTTTATAAGAGGTACTCAACATAAAGACAAGTGAAAACTATCATGATGTATGCAAATGTATGCCTCTGCCAGTGTAGCAGGATATGCAATGATACTAGCGCGTCCTGTAGCAATAATATGGGCAAGGCCCAACTATCATGCGGCTCCTCAATCAAGCAAAAGCATGTTTGACATGAAGATCAAGTCATGAGATGGTGGATGTTGCATGGCAATGTATCTCGGAAAGGCTATGGAAATGCCTTAATAGGTAGGTATGGTGGCTGTTTTGAGGAAATATATAATGAGGCTTATGTATGACAGAGTGTATCAAGTCATGGGTTTGGATGCACCGGCGAAGTTTGCACCAACTCTCAAGATGAGAAAGGGCAATGCACGGTACTGAAGAGGCGAGCAAAATATGGATGGTGGAAGTGCCAATAATCGAATACTCACATTAGTCCGAAGAACTCATACACATATTATTGGTAACTCTCTATCTAGTTAGGAAATTCACAAAGAGACAAGTACCCGGAGGAGGAATGTTTGGGGATTTGGTTATCCTTGCTCATCCTCGACCCATGGTAACGTGAGGGTACTCTATATATTCCAACCCCTCCAGAGGTTAGCGATCAATTTAGTAGCTAGAGTTCTCAACTAATTTTTAGTTTTTGAAAAACACACGGATTTCCAAAATACGACACCTATCACAAATAGGATCGAGCTCTTGGCACCAATAGTCCAAACATTACTCAAATCAATACCTCAAAACTATTGCAAGTTACTACTATACTTAAATAGCAACCTCAATTACCTACTCATGCAAGACACACAACTCAGTGCAACGAGCCAACTCTCTAAACAAGATAAGCATGATAACTCAAGAGAGTTCCAAAAGCAACCTAAATAAAAGCTCTTAAAAAGATATAGCATTAAAAATAAGAGCTAAGCATGAAAAGATAAAGAACACACAAAAAAGATAAGCATGAAAAACTATGTTTTGTTCTCGAGTGGAATGGAGCATGTTTATCTCGCAAACAAGGTAGGCTAGGTTACAACTTGTTACAATTAGCAAGAAAAACTAAAACAAACTAAAAAGTAAAGAGCGGGACGATCCAAGTATAGCACATAACATATGATGTGATAAAAATATAGCATGGAGATGGACGAACTAATGGTTGTTGATAGAGAAGGGGATGCACGGGGGCATCCCCAAGCTTAGACGCTTGAGTCTCCCTGAATATTTCTTGGGGGTGCATGGGGGCATCCCCAAGCTTGAGCGCTTCACACTCATGGATCTTCTTTCATCATCTTCCATCGCATACTTGAAAACTCCCTTCATACAAAACTCATCATAAGCTGATTAGAGTGGTTAGTACCCAAAATAAAATAATTCATTAACTACTGGAAATAAATATTTTCATGAAAATCTATAGTTTCTCATGATTTACAAAAGGTTTTTGCAAAGGAAAAGAAAGCTTAAGATTTGCAAAATGATGAAAACGCAAAACGTGGCAGAATCTGTGAAAAACAGACCAGCATGTCGTAAATAATTTTTTCGGGGCACTTCCACAACTCAATTCAAAAAACTCAGAACATATGCAAGAAATAAAATTATATAGAGCATTCTGTCAAAAAACTTCAGATCAAAAAGATGATCTGGTGATATTTGGCGATTTTTTCCGTCAAGTAGACATAATCTGTTTCTGGACAACATGTCACAACTTTTGAACTTTGTTGCAATCGGAGGCTAAAACTTGGCACAAAGCTTGAAAATAAAGATACATTGATGTTGCTATAGTACTAGCAAGCATCAAGACCACCAAAACTAAAAGTACAAAAAAATTGGTTTTCCTCCCAACAAGTGCTTTCTATTATGCCTTTGAGCTAGGCATGATGCAAAAAGAAGGATCAAATTTCGCCAATGTCATTGGAATCATTAGAACCTTCAAACGGATCCTCAACAAGTTCATCTTTATTTTTCCTAGGGAACGGATACGTACCTTTCGCTTTCCCACGTAAGCATATGTTCCTTTACCTATATCAATGAAGCCTTTCATGGCTCGGAGGAATTCCCCTCCAAGCACTATGTTTCCTTGGTTTGGCTTCATGATGAAGAAATCAACCGTTGCACTCCTTTTAGAGAATGTAACCGGGACATCTTTTACCTTCCCCGGATTTCAGAAATATCACCATTAGCATGTTCATGATAAGATGAATTTTTTTCCATGTATAGAAAGCTTAGAGAATCATAAACAACTTTTGGCATTGTAGAAACCATGGATCCAATATCACAATAAGCAAGGAATTCTTGGTTAGAGATGCTAATTCTAACAAAAGGCTCCGAGTCATCATCTATTTCTCTTAAGATGGGTTTTTCTTATCAACCATGGGTTTCTCTCTTTCTCTTAAGTCTAGAACAAAAGGCTCCCAGTCATCATCATCTAATTCCAATAAACCTTTTTCTTATCAACCATGGGTTTCTCTCTTTCTCTTAAGTCTAGAACATATATTTTCCTTTCAATGGTAGCAAGTCCATCTATAATAGTGTCATATCCACGACCATAAACAATGTATTTAGATAGACCATGTATAATATCAAGAGTCTAGCCTCTTCACACTATAAAAAATCTCCTCCAGCTATAATATCAAGAGTGTGTTTACACCAAAGAAAAAGACCATGATAAAAATTTCTAAGCACAATTTTAATAGGTATCCAAGGCATAATTCTTTTATCTGCTTCAGAAATTCTATACCAAGCCTCCTTCATATTTTCTCCATTCCTTTGATGGAAATCTAGGACTTCAGATTCCCTCAAAGCATCAAACTCTAACATGCTGGATAAGCAGAAAGAACAACTAAAAGCAAAGTAACTTTTTTTTTTTGGTTTTTGGTATAAGACTCTAAAGAAAAAACTAAAAAGCAAACTAAGAAGAGCAAAAAGCAAAAGTAAAATATAGCATGCAACTCCCCTATCTTGAAGACTGGAGTCCCCGACAACGGCGCCAAAAAACTTCGCTTAATGACGAGATGATGTATATACTTCTCGCTCCTCGTTGGTTACCCCAAGTGGAAGGTTGAGATGTAGTCAGCAGCAAGTTTTCCCTTACACGAAGACTGTAAGGTTTATCGAACCAGGAGGACTCCTAGGATTCATAAGTAGGTGTCCGCTGCTCTGGCGCTAGCAGAAGACGTGGACCTGCACAAACACAAATAACTTTTCTCCCAACGAGTACAGAGAGGTTGTCAATCTCTCCGACCTTGTAGTTTGAAAAGGATCAAAACACAAGCGGGAATAGTCATAGTGATTGCAACGGAAAAGTAAATGGAAGTGATACGTCTCCAACGTATCTATAATTTTTGATGGTTCCATGCTATTATCTTATCAAACTTCGGATGTTTTGTATGCCTTTTATATCCTTTTTAAGACTAACTTATTAACTCAGTGTTAAGTGCGAGTTCCTGTTTTTTCCGTGTTTTTGACCCTTTTCAGAGGAGGATTTAAAACGGTGTCCAAACAGAATAAAACTTCCGAAAAGATTTTTTTCGGAACAGAAGATACGCAGGGGACGTGAGAACCAAGGCAGAGTCCACCAAGGGACTCCACAAGCCCCCTAGGCGTGGCCAGGGGTGCCCGCGCCTACTAGGCTTGTGGCCCCCCTGTGGCTCGTCTGCCCTACATCTTCCGGCTATAAATTCCTGAAAAATCCAAAACTGCGCGAGAGATCCACGAGCTTCTGTCTCCACAAGATCCCATTTGGGGCACGTTCTGGTGCCCTGCCGGAGGGGGGATTAGGATACAGAGGGCTTCTTCATCAACACCATGAACTCTGTGATGATGCGTGAGTAGTTCACCATAGACCTTCGGGTCCATAGCTAATAGCTAGATGGCTTCCTCTCTCTCTTGGATATTCAATACAAAGTTCTCCATGATCTTCATGGAGATCTATCCGATGTAATCTTCTTTTGCGGTGTGTTAGTCGAGATCCAATGAATTGTGGATTTATGGTCAGATTATCTATGAATCTTATTTGAGTTTCTTCTGATCTCTTATATGCATGATTTCATATCCTTGTAATTCTCTTTGAGTTCTTCGTTTTGTTTGGCCAACTTGATCTATGATTCTTGCAATGGGAGAAGTGCTTGGTTTTGGGTTCATACCGTGCGGTGACCTCACCCAGAGACAGAAGAGTAGCGAGGCACGCATCATGTTGTTTCCATCAAGGGTAAAAAGATGGGGTTTACATCATTGGTTTGAGTTTATCCCTCTACATCATGTAATCTTGCTTAAGGCGTTACTCTGTTCGTCATGAACTCAATACACTAGATGCATGCTGGATAGCGGTCGATGTGTGGAGTAATAGTAGTAGATGCATAAAGTATCGGTCTACTTGTCTCGGACGTGATGCCTATTTTTATGATCATTGCCTTAGATATCATCATGACTTTGCGCGGTTCTATCAATTGCTCGACAGTAATTTGTTCATAGATCGTATTATTTGCTATTTTGAGAGAAGCCTCTAGTGAACACTATGGCCCCTGGGTCTACTTCACATCATATTTTCAGCCTTACACTTTTACTTTGTTGCACTTTCCACCTTCAGATCTCACTTTGCAATCAATCTTGAAGGAATTGACAACCCCTTTATAGCGTTGGGTGCAAGCTCGTTTGTGTTTGCGCAGGTAGTCTAGACACCTGGCTTCGATTCTCCTACTGGATTGATACCTTGGTTCTCAAACTGAGGGAAATACTTACTGCTCTTGTGCTGCATCACCCTTTCCTCTTCAAGGGAAAAACAAACGCAAGCTCAAGAGGCAGGAGAAGGATTTCTGGCGCTGTTGCCGGGGAGGATCAAGTCAAGAACTCATCCAATTAAGTGTTGCAAACTCATCTCTTGCATTTACTTTTTTGCCTCTCGTTTTCCTCTCCCCCACTTCTGAAAAAACAAAAATTTACAAAAATATTTTCCTTTTTCTTTTGCCTTTTTCATTCGCCCTTTTCTCTCGCTCGCTTTCTGTTCGCTTGTGTGGGATAGTCTACCTGTCCTCATGGCTAGACCCACCGCTTCGAACGATACGCCCGAGAATGAAGTTCTCAATTTCAAACAAAATGAGGAAGAAAACTTAAGGGATGCTTGGTATAGGATTTACAATGCCCAGCGTAGATCTACTCGTAAGCAATCTACTACCGTCCTGCTTGGCAGCTTTTATGTGGGTATTTCCCCTTGGAATAGGTATGTCCTTAACACCATCGTAGGCGAAAATTTCTTGGGTAGCCATACCGTTGATTCCTACGGAGCTTTAATAAATTTGGTAGGCTAACCCCCACTCATGCATGGTTAATGGAACTACCTTAACTCTGGAACATGTGATGCGTAGGCTGGATATCATTGAAAATAAAATTGCTACGATCGAACTCATTGAGAATCTGGATCAAAAGATCCACAATCAAATCACTCAGTACGGATCCAAGTTGGGAATGGCTTTGAAACATTTAAAGGAGAAGGAACCCACAGTTAACGAAAAACTACGTCATGATTCCGCTAGGATTGGCAAACTAGAGGATGTTATAACCAACTTGGGTTCTGCTTTTGCCGCTGTGCAGAACACTCCAAATTTTGCTCACATTAAGGCCACCAAGTCTGTTTTTATTCCTAAAAATAGTGGTGAACCATCTAGTAAGAGAGATGAAGACCTTAAGATGATGAGTGATCACCCTACTTATGGTTTGAGCACCAAAGATGACGATACGTGATTCCGTCACCTTATGCCTAGCTAAGGGCGTTAAACAATAGCGCTTGTTGGGAGGCAACCCAATGAATTTATCTTTTTCTTTCTGTTTTGTTGCATCCACACCATCATAGTTTTGTTATGATTTTGTATTTTGTGTTTCGTTTTGTGTTTGAGCCAAGCAAAACCTTTATGACTAGTTTTGGTGATGGATGTTTGATCCTGCTAGAAAAAGACAGAAACTTTTCGCTCACGAAATTATTTTTCATTTTTATCTATAAAGAGATTTTCAGTTGATTCATTTTTCTGCTGGTTGATATGCCTTTTTCCCAGGCTGTCGTAATTTTTCAGAATTTTTGAGGTACCAGAAGTATACAAATTGCTACAGACTGGTCTGTTTTTGACAGATTCTGTTTTTGTTGAGTTGGTTGCTTGTTTTGATGAAACTATGGATAGTATCGGGGGTACTATACATGGAAAAGAGAGAATACAGCAATCTAACACCAATATAAATAGAAATCAAGATTTCTACAGTACCTAAAGAGGTGGTAGTTTGTTTTCTTGTGCTAATGATATCACGAGTTTCTGTTTAAGTTTTGTGTTGTGAAGTTTTCAAGTTTTGGGTGATGTTCTCATGGACAAAGGGATAAAGAGTGGAAAGATCTTAAGCTTGGGGATGCCCAAGGCATTCCAATCCAAATTCAAGGACACCAAAAAGCCTAAGATTTGGGATGCCCCGGGAAGGCATCCCCTCTTTCGTCTTCAATCCATCGGTAACATTACTTGGAGCTATATTTTTATTCACCACATGACATGTGTTTTTCTTGGAGCATCTTGTATTGTAGGAGTCTTTTCTTTTTGTGGTGTTAGAATCATCCTTGCTGCACACCTTTTGAGAGAGACATGCACTCATCGTGAATTTGCTAGAATGCTCATTGTGCTTCACTTATATCTTTTGAGCTAGACCATTTTGCTCTATGTGCTTCACATAGATCTTTCAGAGCACGGGGGTGCGTGACTTGGTAGTTGGCTTGTGCTATAAAATTAGCCCCAAAGGTGATAGGTACCCAAAGAGGATACAATAAAACCTCCATCCTCATGTCATTGAGTAAAAAGATAAGTTTGATTCCTCTCAATTAGTTTTGAGACGTGGATTAGGTAATATTAAGAGTTATGTTAGTAGGGTGTTGTGAATCTAGAAATACTTGTGTTGAAGTTAGTGATTCCCGTAACATGCACGTATGGTGAACCGCTATGTTAGGAAGTCGGAGCATAATTGATCTATTGATCGTCATCCTTTGTGTTGTGGTCAGGATCGCGTGATGGTTCACACCTACCAACCCTTCCCCTAGGAGTATGCCTTTACCACTTTGTTTCGATTACTAATAAAAACTTTCGCAATAAGAATGTGAGTTCTTCGTGAATAATGTGAGTCCATGGTATAGATGCACTTTCACCTTCCACCATTGCTAGCCTCTCTAGTGCCGCGCAACTTTCGCCGGTGCACAACCCACCATATGCCTTCCTCAAAACAACCACCATACCTATCTACTATTGCATTTTCATAGCCATTCCGAGATATATTGCCATGCAACTCCCGCCATTCCGTCTCATGACTTGTGCTGTCACTCTCATATTGCCATTGCATGACCGTAAGATAGCTAGCGAGATGTTTCAACGTCATACGCCAAGCTAGATCATTGCACATCCCGGTACACTGTCGGAGGCATTTCTTATAGAGTCATCATCGTTCTAAGCTTTGGGATGTGAGTAAATAAAAGTGTGATGATCATAATTATTAGAGCATTGCCCCATATGAGGAAATAAAAAAAGAGGCCAGAGTTGCCCACAAAAAAAGGAGAGATATGGAAAGAGGCCGAAGAGCCCAAACAAAAAAAAGAGAGAAGGGACAATGCTACTGTCTTTTCCACACTTTTGCTTGATAATAGCACCATGTTCTTCATGATTGAGAGCATCTCGTTTTGTCACCACCATATACTAGTGGGAGTCTTTATTATATAACTTGGTTTGTATATTCCAATGATGGGATTCCTCAAAATTGGCCTAGGTCTTCGTGAGCAAGCAAGTTGGATGCACACCCACTAGTTCTCCTTTTTAGCTTTCACATACTTATAGCTCTAGTGCATCCTTTGTATGGAAATCCCTACTCATTCACATTGATATCTATTAATGGGCATCTCCATAGCCCTTTAAAACGCCGAGTCAATGTGACCATCTCCTCCTTTTTGTCTCACAACCACCACCACACTCTATTCCACCATAGTGCTATATCCATGGCTCACGCTCATGTATTGCGAGTCGAAAAAGGTTTGAGAATGTAAGAGTGCGAAAACAATTACTTGGCCGATACCGGGGTTGTGCATGATTTAATTAGTTGTGTGGGGATGATGGAGCATAGCCAGACTATATGATTTTGTAGGGATAACTTTCTTTGGCCTTGTTATTTTGAAATTTCATGATTACCTTGCTAGTTTGCTTGAAGTATTATTGTTTTCATGTCAATAACAAACTGATGTTTTGAATCTTACGGATCTGAACATTCATGTCACATGAAAGAAGTTACAAAGGACAACTATGCTAGGTAGCATTCCACATCAAAAATCAGTCTTTATCACTTCCCTACTCGAGGACGAGCAGGAGTTAAGCTTGGGGATACTTGATACGTCTCAAACGTATCTATAATTTTTTATGGTTCCATGCCATTATCTTGTCAATCTTTGGATGTTTTGTATGCCTTTTATATCTTTTTTGGGACTAACTTATTAACTCAATGCCAAGTGCCAGTTCCTTTTTTCCGTGTTTTTGACCCTTTTTAGAGGAGGATTTTAAACGGTGTCCAAACGGAATAAAACTTCTAAAAAGATTTTTTCCGGAACAAAAGATACGCAGGGGAACTGAGAACCAAGGCAGAGTTCACGAGGGGACTCCACAAGCCCCCTAGGCGCGGCCAGGGGGGCCGCGCCTAGCAGGCTTATGGGCCCCCTTTGGATCGTCTTCCCTACCTCTTCCGGCTATAAATTCCTGAAAAATCCAAAACTGCACGAGAGATCCACGAAAATACTTTTCTGCCGCTTCAAGCGTCTGTCTCCGCAAGATCCCATCTGGAGAACGTTCTGCTGCCCTGTCGGAGGGGGGATTCGGATACGGAGGGCTTCTTCATCAACACCATGACCTCTCCGATTATGCATGAGTAGTTCACCATAGACCTTCGGGTCCATAGCTAATAGCTAGATGGCTTCCTCTCTCTCTTGGATATTCAATACAAAGTTCTCCATGATCTTCATGGAGATCTATCCGATGTAATCTTCTTTTGCGGTGTGTTTGTCGAGATCCAATGAATTGTGGATTTATGATCAGATTATCTATGAATCTTATTTGAGTTTCTTCCCATCTCTTATATGCATGATTTCATATCTTTGTAATTATCTTCGAGGTGTGGGTTTCGTTTGGCCAACTTGATCTATGATTCTTGCAATGGGAGAAGTGCTTGGTTTCGGGTTCATACCATGCGGTGACCTCACCCAGTGACAGAAGGGGTAGCGAGGCACGCATCATGTTGTTGCCATCGAGGGTAAAAAGATGGGGTTTACATCATTGGTTTGAGTTTATACCTCTACATCATGTCATCTTGCTTAAGGCATTACTCTCTTCGTCATGAACTCAATACACTAGATGCATGCTGAATAGCGGTCGATGTGTGGAGTAATAGTAGTAGATGCAGAAAGTATCGGTCTACTTGTCTCGGACGTGATGCCTATATGTATGATCATTGCCTTAGATATCGTCAAGACTTTGCGCGCTTCTATCAATTGCTCGACAGTAGTTTGTTCACCCACCGTAATATTTGCTATTTTGAGAGAAGCCTCTAGTGAACACTATGGCCCCCGGGTCTACTCCACACCATATTTTCAGCCTTACTCTTTTACTTCGTTGCACTTTCCGCCTTCGGATCTCACTTTGCAATCAATCTTGAAGGGATTGACAACCCCTTTATAGCGTTGGGTGCAAGCTCGTTTGTGTTTGCGCAGGTACTCTTGACTTGACGAGATTCTCCTACTGGATTGGTACCTTGGTTCTCAAACTGGGGGAAATACTTACTGCTCTTGTGTTGCATCACCCTTTCCTCTTCAAGGGAAAAACCAACGCAAGCAAGTCTCCGTCAACGTGTCAAATTCTGGCGCTGTTGTTTGAGAAGTAGCACGGGACACATGGCAACGTAGGTGGCATGCGCAACGGAGGCTCGGGAGCGGAATGCAGAGGTAGGCGAGTGGGGCGGAGCGCACGACGACGCAACACAGTGGCCGGAGAGGTGGGGCTATGCGGCAGCGGAGATGCGGGCACCGGGGATGCAACGTTACCATGAGGGGAGCACGGGTGTAGGGCAACGACAGTAAGGAGGCACACGGTACGACGGACACGGGGATGCAGCGAAGGCACCCGCAGGTCCAAGAGGGGATGTGGAGGTGAGGAGGGAGAGGGAGGGGAGCTCAGTCCCATTAGTGAGAAAGGGGGTAGTGAGGCCTGGGGAGGTCAGGCGAGGAGGGGGACGAGGACGATCCGGCGGGGCGACGGTGGGGGGACGTTGGTCTCTGCCGGGGCGGCACTGGCGAGGTAGTCGTTGGAGTGGTACGGGACGATGGGTTGGGCACCGCCGGTTCAGGTGGAGGGAAGAGGGTGAGGGAATGGGGGGAATTATGTTAGTAGGGGTGAGGGGGGTTTATACCCCATTGGAGGGGGGATGGGCCGAGCGTGGGTGGCTGGGCGGTTGTGGGGGCGGCTGGGCCCGCCGGGGTAAGGGCGACTAGGCCGGCTAGCTGGGCCGAGGCCCCCGTGAGGGGGATTTCTTTTATTATTGTTTTTTACTTTTTCTTTTACCTTTTCATTTTCTTTTTATGATTTTATTATTTTAGTGAGAAATCACTTTTTACAAATATGCCACCTAACCAATTATTAAAGTTATAATATTTGAGAGTTCCACAAAAGTTTGGGGTCTTTTTGAAATTATTTGAATACTTCATAATTAAAAATGGGGATTTAATAATTGATTTGGTCAGTGTTTTATTTATTTTGAGGCATGAGAAGACTTGATGAAATATGGTGTCATACTTTATAATTGCCTTGTGAGTATTGGCCATCCAACCATGATTTTAGTTTTGAGGTTTGCAAAACTTCTAAATACACATTCCAAATGAATTCGAATTGCAAAGGAAAATGAATTAGGATTTGATTCCCAAGGTGATCTCACATGGATTAGCAAAATGGATTAGCTTAATCCTTATGTTAGTGTAGCTTAATTACGTTGATCACTATTCCATAATCCAGGGATGCCAGAGCGCTAATACTACATGCTTGTATATGTTATACTAATATGTACTCTTCTAATGCTACAAGACGCTGAAGATGCTAGTATTCAATCTCTTTTGGCATTTTTGCAGTTCAATCCAAAGATATAGCCCCATTCCTTTGATGCATACTTAGCATAGTTTTGATCTAAGTCTTACGAGTACTTTGGATCAATACTCACCGTTGGTTTGTTTCCCTTTTAACCTTTGATATGATTGCCGAGATCAAATGACTGAGCCCAGGAGACAGTTGATCCCCCTGACGACTACTACTACCCCGACGGAGCCTACTACTACATGGAGGCCACCGACGACTAGGAGTAGTTAGGACGCTCCCACGCACGAGGCCTTGCCTTTTTTAGCCATGTTTATGTTTGTGCTAGTGTTTTCAGGTAGACTTGTTATCTTAGGTCTGTACTCAAATGTTGTTGCTTCCGCTGACTCGTATGTACTCGATTTTATGTATTCGAGCCCTCGAGGCCCCTAGCTTGTAATATAAAGCTTGAATTATTTTATTTGTGTCTACAATTGTGTTGTGATATCTTCCCGTGGTTCCTTGATCTTGGTTGTACACATTTGTGTGTATGATTAGCGTAGGATTAAGGCAAGGGCATCACATTCTCCTCCTTGTACAATCTCTCTCGAACAACCGGTCGTCAGATCCCTCGTACAGGTTCTTCAGACCGGCACCGACACAATCTCTCTTGAACAACCAGTCGCCGGATCCCTCGTACAGCTAGGTCCGATCACATAGTCGTCGGCGAGTGGAGGTGGCTAGTTGGAACACATGCAAAACCCTAATGACGGTGCCCAAGCAATCAACTAAATAAGAGAGCGGCACCTCCTGTCAGTGTGAAATTGGCGGATCTTGGGTCGGGGGTCCCAAGCAATGGATCCTGGATCAATGGGGAACAGGAAACACAATGACAATATTTACCCAAGTTCGGGCCTGTCGAAGAGGTAAACGCCTACGTCCTACTTGATTATAATGATGTGTGTTACAGAGTCGATCTACGACGAGATCAGATGAACTAAACCCTAGATGAGTAGTATATAATTATTCTCTCCCTCTATGAGCTAAACCCTAATGACATCTGGGGTACCTAGGGTTACATATGGTCGGTTACCATTAGGTAATAAGCATGCAAATTCTACCATCTTGTCGTGGAGAACACACCAAGGCACAGGAGGAGTCCTTCCAAAACATGGAGCCGCCTCATAGTGCGGTCTTCCAGTAATAGTCACAAAGCAGCCCACCTATCCGGCCCATAAGAGATAGACCGGCGGCCCGAGGACCCCTTAGTACCGGACTCCCTCACCTCCACTATATATAGGCATCCGTCGCGGGCTCAACTCTTGGGCCTTGCACGGATCCAAAAGCCCACGGGTGTTCTTCACATAAGCACGCCACCCCTTAGGTTCTCGTTCACTTTGTCGCGAGTCAGATCACATATGGCTCACCTAGTCAGTAGCAGCCTCTAGCAAAGCATGCAGACTCCAAGTGTGCGATGAAGCTTATTAGACAAACATGTACTTCACACTTCTATTCCCCTTGCCACACGATATATGTTGCCCTACTCAAGGTGACATGGTCATCCTTGTTGTAGCACAAACCTTTTCTTGTTCCAGTGAAACGACCAACACCTTGGATTATCTCATAATCCTCAACACATGGTCATGCTTGGCCAGATCACCCAAGGGGCCCAGAGTATATCTCTCCTATGTATCACAGTATGGGTCTTGACAACCCCGGAACCTATCTTTGTAACTACCCATTCACGAAGTAGAGTTTGTTCGGCCCAAAGCAGACCTGTCATCATCCCGAGTACATGCACCAACTCAGGTATTAGAAAATAGAACATATGTTGTACTAGAGACTCACAGATGACCTATCATTGTGTCTCATAGTTGGGTCTATCCTACTAAGACCTTATCTCGAATCGGATCCGACTACTTCAAATCCGGCAATATCTTTTTGAGTCTATATTATCTAGCTAGCTTCCAATGCTACATTGTTAGTGAGACCGGACCATCCATTGTATCATATGCTAGCCCGATTGGCTGCACGTCCACACAATTCTTTCGACTAGGGACCATTTAGGATAGTAATCATACAATGCAATGTCTCACAAAGAAGTCACGTACTTGTTAATACACATTATTGCTAATGCCCAAGAACTATCTTTATTCATAAACACATAGAAATATCATCATACATGATTGCCACTAGACCATATCTCCAACAGAAAGAACATTCTAATAAAAACATTTCCTTATTCTCGTCTATATGCATTGTTTGGCAGGACTCGACTCCGGCGAAGTGCAGCTTCTTCCTTTAGCTTCTTCTCTGGTCACGGAGGAGCACTTGCACTTGCACGTCGAGATTAGTCGAGGCATATAACTAATTTCCAAAATTTTGTTAGTTAAACAACAGTGGGAATAGTTATATTATCTTATTTGTCAAAACAAATTGATTTGTTATGTTTCTATGGAGGAATATCAAACGTTTTGGCTTGGACTAAGATCAGATTTCTTTAATATAGAAATGACTAATAAATATTCATAGAGATACATGCAATAGGCAAGATTTTAGCTGAGAATATTGTAGTTCATCGAGGAAAAAGGAAGGAAATAAAATCAACTAATGGAAGGCTTTACTATCCAAAGTGGGAAAGTAGTGGTTGAACCCCTCCTTAGTGCACTGATACGTCCATTTTGCATCATGTTTTCATGTTGATATTTATCGCTTCTCTGGCTGTTATTTCACTTCACGCTACTATTCTTATGCCTTTTCTCTCTTATTTTGCAAGGTTTACATGAAGAGGGAGAATACCGGCAACTGGAATTCTGGCATGAAAGTGGAGCAAAGTTGAGATACCTATTCTGCGCAACTCCAAACGCCGTGAAAATCAACGGGGATTGTTTTCCCAATTTATCAAAAATACTGGGCCGAAGAAGTGCCAGAGGGGCACGAGGGGGTGCCCACAAGCCTGCACGGCGCGGCCACCCCCCCAGACCGCGCCATGGGGGCTTGTGGGCAGCCCACTGGCCCCCTCTTTTTCTATATGGAGGGTTTCGTCCAGGAAAAATCACAGAGGAGCTTTTTTGGGGTTTCGCCGCCGCCACGAGGCGGAACTTGAGCAGAACCAATCTAGAGCTCCGGCAGGACGATCCTGCCGAGGAAACTTCCCTCCCGGAGGGGGAAATCGTCACCATCGTCATCACCAATACTCCTCTCATCGGAGGGGACTCGTCACTATCAACATCTGCATCAGCACCATCTCATCTCCAAACCCTAGTTCATCACTTGTAACCAATCTCCGTCTCCCGAGTCCGATTGGTACTTGTAAGGTTACTAGTAGTGTTGATTACTCTTTGTAGTTGATGCTAGTTGGATTACTTGGTGGAAGAGTTTATGTTCAGATCCTTGATGCTACTCATTAGCTCTCTGATTATGAATATGATTATGCTTTGTGAGTAGTTACTTTTGTTCCTGAGGATATGGGATAAGTCTTGCTAATAGTAGTCATGTGAATTTGGTATTCGTTCGGTATTTTGACATGTTGTATGTTGTTTTTCCTTTAGTGGTGTTATGTGAACATCGACTACATAACACTTCACCATTATTTGGGCCTAGAGGAAGGCATTGGGAAGTAGTAAGTAGATGATGGGTTGCTAGAGTGACAGAAGCTTAAACCCTAGTTTATGCGTTGCTTCGTAAGGGGCTGATTTGGATCCACTAGTTTAATGCTATGGTTAGACTTTGTCTTAATTATTCTTTCGTAGTTGCGGATGCTTGCGAGAGGGGTTAATCATTAGTGGGATGCTTGTCAAAGTAAGGGCAGTACCCAAGCGCCGGTCCACCCACATATTAAACTATCAAAGTAACAAACGCGAATCATATGAACATTATGAAACTAGCATGACAGAAATTCCCGTGTGTCCTCGGGAGCGTTTTTCCTCCTATAAGACTTTGTACAGGCTTGTCCCTTGCTACAAAAGGGATTGGGCCACTTTGCTGCACCGTTGCTACTTTTGTTACTTGTTGCTTGCTACGAATCATCTCACCACACAATCACTTGTTATCGACAATTTCAGAGCTTGCACATATTTCCTTGCTGAAAACCACTTGTCAGATCCTTCTGCTCCTCGTTGGGTTCGACACTCTTACTTATCGAAAGGACTACGATTGATCCCCTATACTTGTGGGTCATCAAGACTCTTTTCTGGCGCCGTTGCCGGAGAGTGAAGCGCCTTTGGTATGTGGAACTTGGTAAGGCAACATTCACATAGTGTGCTGAAATTTATTGTCACTTGTCTCTATGGATACTAATCCTTTGAGGGGCTTGTTCGGGGTATCTTCACCTCAAACGGAAGCACGAACGGTTGCTCCTCAACTTGTTGCACCTACTGAAAATATTTGCTTTGAATTTCCTTCGGGTATGCTTGAGAAACTACTGGATAATCCTTTACAGGAGATGGAACATCACATCCAGACTTGCATCTAATCTATGTAGATGAAGTTTGTGGTTTATTTAAGCTTGCAGGTGTGCCCGAGGATGAGGTCAAGAAGAAGGTATTTCCTTTATCTTTGAAGGATAAAGAGTTTACATGGTATAGGCTATGTGATGATACTAGATCATGGGACTACAATCGGTTGAAATTGGAATTTCATCAAAAGTTTTATCCTATGCATTTAGTACATCGTGATCGAAATTATATTTACAATTTTTGGCCTGGCGACAGAGAAACTCGCTCAATCTTGGGGGAGGCTTAAATCAATTCTATATTCATGCCCCAATCATGAGCTCTCGAGAGAAATTATCATTTAGAACTTCAATGCTCGGCTTTCTCATGATGATCGCACCATGCTTGACACTTCTTGTACCGGTTCTTTTATGAAGAGAGATATTGACTTCAAATGGAATTTATTGGAGAGAATTAAACGCAACTCTGAAGATTGGGAGCTTGAAGAAGGTAAGGAGTCAGGTATGAATTTCACGTTTGATTGTGTTAAATCCTTTGTTGAGACAAATACCTTTAGTGATTTTAATGCTAAGTATGGACTTGACTCTGAGATAGTAGCTTCATTGTGTAAATATTTTGCTGCTCATATTGATCTCCCCAGAGAGAAGAGGTTTAAATATCATCCTCCTTTAGAAGTCAATGTAGTTAAACCCACTCCAGTTGAAGAGAAAGTCATTGCCTATAATGATCGTGTTGTTCCCAGTGCTTACATTGAGAAACCACCTTTCCCTGTTAGGATAAAGGATCATTCTAAAGCTTCAACTATGATATGTAGAGGATATATTAGAACACCTACACTCCCTGAGAAAATTAGAGTTGAACCTAGCATTTCTATTATCAAAGATCTTCTGTCTCAAGAAGTTGAGGGACATAATATTCACTTCTGTGAAGATGCTGCTAGAATTGCTAAACCTCACGCTAGAGACAAACATAGGCCTATTATTGGCATGCCTGTGGTTTCTGTTAAGATAGGAGATCATTGTTATCATGGTTTATGTGACGTGGTTGCTAGTGTTAGTGCAATACCTCAATCCTTATATGATGAAATCAAAGACGAGATTGCACCTGTTGAGATAGAGCCTATTGATGTCACTATTCAGCTTGCCAATAGAGATACTATCTGCCCTCTGGGAATTGTTAGGGATGTTGAAGTCTTGTGTGGTAAAACTAAGTATCCTGCTGATTTCCTCGTTCTTGCTACCGCACAAGATAGATTTGGTCCCATCATATTTGGTAGACCTTTTCTCAATACTGCCAATGCTCATATTGATTGTGAGAAGCAAATGTCACTATTGGCTTTGAAGGTGTGTCACATGAGTTCAATTTCTCTAAGTTTGGTAGACAACCTCATGAAAAGGAGTTGCCTAGTAGGGATGAAACTATTGCCTTAGCCTCTATTGCCATTCCCCCTACTGATCCCTTAGAGCAATACTTGCTTGAGCATGAAAATGATATGCATATGGATGAAATGGATGAGATAGATAGAGTTGTCCTAGAACAATATCCTATCCTTAAGAATAATCTTCCTGTTGAACTGCTTGGGGATCCACCCCACCAAAGGGTGATCATGTGTTCGAGCTTAAACAGTTGCCTAATACTCTTAAGTATGCCTATCTTAATGAAAAGGAGATATATCATGTTATTATTAGTGCTAGCCTCCCAGAGCATGAAGAAAAGAAGTTACTAAAAACTCTGAGGAAGCACCGTGATGCCATTGGATATACTCTTGATGATGTTAAGGGCATTAGTCCTACTCTATGTGAGCACAAGATTAAAACTGATCCTGATTTCAAACCAGTTGATGATCATCAAAGGAGATTGAATCCTAAGATGAAAGAGGTAGTAAGAAAAGAAATACTAAAGCTCCTGGAAGCAGGTATCATTTATCCTGTTGCTCACAGCGATTGGGTGAGTCCGGTGCATTGTGTTCCTAAGAAGGGAGGCATTACCGTTGTCCCTAATCATAAGGATGAATTGATCCCACAGAGGATTATTACTGGCTATAGGATGGTGATCGATTTTAGGAAATTGAATAAAGCCACTAGGAAAGATCATTACCCTTTGCCTTTTATCGACCAAATGCTAGAAAGGCTGTCCAAACACACAAACTTCTGCTTTCTGGACGGTTATTTCGGTTTCTCCCAAATACCAGTTGCACAATCTCATCAGGAGAAAACCACTTTCACCAGCCCTTTCGGTACCTTTGCTTATAGACGTATGACTTTTGGATTATGTAATGCACCTGCCACCTTTCAAAGATGCATGATGGCTATATTCTCTGACTTTTGTGAAAAGATTGTCGAGGTTTTCATGGATGACTTCTCCATTTACGGGTCTTCCTTTGACGATTGCCTCAGCAACCTTGATCGAGTCTTGCAGAGATGTAAAGACATCAATCTTGTCTTGAATTGGGAGAAGTGCCACTTTATGGTTAATGAAGGCATCATCTTAGGACATAAAATTTCTGAAAGAGGTATCGAAGTCGATAAGGCTAAGGTTGATGCAATCGAGAAAATGCCATACCCCACAGATATCAAAGGGATAAGAAGTTTCCTTGGTCATGCTGATTTCTATAGAAGGTTCATTAAAGACTTCTCTAAGATTTCTAGGCCTCTTACCAACCTCTTGCAAAAGGATATTCCTTTTGTCTTTGACGAGGATTGTGAGGAAGCCTTCGAAATACTTAAGAGGGCTTCGATAACTGCACCTATTGTTCAACCACCTGATTGGACCTTGCCTTTTGAGATCATGTGTGACGCTAGTGATAATGCTGTTGGTGCTGTTATATGGCAAAGAGTTGACAAGAAGTTGAATGTTATTCACTACACTAGTAAAACTCTATACAGTGCCCAGAGAAACTATGCCACTACAGAGAAGGAAATTTTAGCAGTCGTGTTTGCATGTGAAAAGTTCAGGTCTTATATAGTTGATTTCAAAGTCACTATTCACACCGATCATGCTGCTATTAAGTACCTCATGGAGAAGAAAGACGCTAAACCTAGACTTATCAGATGGGTTCTCTTGCTACAAGAATTTGATTTGCACATTGTCGACACAAAGGGTGCTGATAACCTAGTAGCAGATAACTTGTCTAGGTTGGAGAACGTTCTTGATGACCCACTGATGGCTGTTGTGTATCCCTTGCAATGGCGCCAGAAATAGTTGTGTCGACGGCACCAGGAATCCTTCAGCTGCGGCTACGCCTTAAGGGACTTCCTAGGCAAGTATGCAAAGGATTTCCCCCGTGGCCTTGGAGCCTTGCGTTGGTGTTCCCTCGAAGCGGAAAGGGTGATGTAGCACAGCGATGGTAAGTATTTCCCTCAGTTTGAGAACCAAGGTATCAATCCGGCGGAAGAGTATCTCAAGATCCAGCACAATCACGAAAGCTTGCACCCAACTCTATGAAGGGGTTGTCAATCCCTTAGATTGTTTGCCAAGTGAGAACTGAAAGCAACAAAGTAACAAAGAAAAGTAAAAGCGGAGATGTAAACGATGGATGTGAATAGACCCGGGGGCCGTAGTGTTTACTAGTGGCTTCTCTCATGAAAGCAAGTAGAAGGTGGGTGAACAAATTACTGTCGAGCTATTGATAGAACTGTGCAGAGTCGTGACGATATCTATGCATTGATTATTTCTATAGGCATCACGTCCGAAACAAGTAGACCGATACTTTCTGCATCTACTACTATTACTCCACACGTCGACCGCTATCCAGCACGCATCTAGTGTATTAAGTCCATAACAACAGAGTAATGCCTTAAGCAAGATGACATGATGTAGAGGGATAATCTCAAACCAATGATAAAAACCCCATCTTTTTACCCTTGATGGCAACTGCTTGATGTGTGCCTTGCTGCCCCTACTGTCACAGGGAAAGGTCACCACATGGCAGAACCCAAAACCAAGCACTTCTCCCATTGCAAGAATCATAGATCTAGTTGGCCAAACAAAACCCAAGACTCGGAGAGACTTACAAGGATATCAAATCATCCATATAAGAAATCAGCAAAGACTCAAATATATATCATAGATAATGTGATCACAAGTCCACAATTCATCGGATCTCGACAAACACACCGCAAAGAAGATTACATCGGATAGATCTCCATGAAGATCATCGAGAACTTTGTATTGAAGATCCAAGAGAGAGAAGAAGCCATCTAGCTACTAACTACGGACCCGTAGGTATGATGTGAACTACTCACGAGTCATTGGAGGGGCGATGATAATGATGAAGAAGCCCTCCACCTCCAAAGTCCCCTCCGGCAGGGTGCCGGGAAGGGTCTCTAGATGAGATATAGCGGAAACGGAAGCTTGCGGCGGCGGAAAAGTATTTTCGAGGCCCCCCTGATTTTTTGCGGAATATTTGGGAATATATAGGCGCAAGACCTAGGTCAGGGGGGCGGCCAGGGAGGCCACAAGCCTGCCCACCGCCGCCTCCCCCCAGGTGGCGAAGTGGGGGCTTGTGGGCTCCCTGGAGCCCGCCTGGCCTGGACCAAAAGCCCCCTAGACTTCTTTCGTTCGGGAAAAAATCATTTCGGGGTTTTTCTTCTGTTTGGACTCCGTTCCAAAATCAGATCTGAAAAGAGTCAAAAACACGGAAAAACAGGAACTGGCACTTGGCACTGAATCAATAAGTTAGTCCCAAAAAGATATAAAAAGGTACATAAAACATACAAAGAAGGCAAGATAACAGCATGAAGCCATCAAAAATTATAGATATGTTTGAGACGTATCAAGCATCCCCAAGTTTAACTCCTGCTCGTCCTCGAGTAGGGAAGTGATAAGAATGAATTTTTGATGCTTTCATGCTACCTAGCATAAGTGTCCTTTTTAATTCCTCTTATGTGACGTGAATGTTCAGGTCCATTAGATTCAAAACAATAGTTTCCTATTGACGTGGAGACAATAATAATTCAAGCAAACTAGCAAAGTAATCATGAACTTTCAAAATAACATGGCCAAAAGAAAGTTATCCCTACAAAAGCATATAGTCTGGCTATGCTCTATCATCATTGCACAACGAATTTAAATCATGCACAACCCCAGTATTGGCCAAGTAATTGTTTCACACCTTTACTTTCTCAAACATTTTCAACCCTCACGCAATACATGAGCGTGAGCCATGGTTATAGCACTACAGATGGTGTGGAATGTGGTGGAGGTTGCAAGACAAAAAGGAGAAGATAGTCGCATTAACTAGGCATATCAATGAGCTGTGGAGATGCTCATCGATATATATCAATGTGAATGAGTAGGGATTGCCATACAAATGATGCACTAGAGCTACAAGTATGTCAAAGCTCTTAAAGAAAACTAGTGGGTGTGCATCCAACTTGCTTGCTCACGAAGACCTAAGGCAATTTTGAGGAAGCCTATCATTGGAATATACAAGCCAAGTTATGTAATGAGAATTTGCCACTAGCTATATGGTGGTGACAAAACGAGAGACTCTCAATCATGAAGATCATGGTGCTCAATATGGACAAGTGTGGAAAAAGTGGTAGCATTGTCCCTTCTCTCTTTTTCTCTTTTTTTTTGGTGGGCTCTTTGGCCTTTTTTATGGGCTTCTTTGGCCTCTTTTATTTCCTCACATTGGACAATGATCCAATAATGATGATCATCACACTTTCAACTCAAAACTTAGAGCAATTATGACTCTATATGGAATGCCTTCGGTACTGTACCGTGGCAATGATCTAGCATGGCATAGACATCAATGGAAACATCATGCTAGCTATCTTATGATCGTGCAAAGGCAATGTAGACGTGGTGGAACATATCATGGTGGTAGTTGCATGGCAATATATCTCGGAATGACTTTGAAAAAGCCATAATAGGTAGGTATGGTGGCTGTTTTGAGGGAGGCTAATGGTGGGTTTTGTGCACCGGCGAAAGTTGCACGGCACTAAGAAGATAGTGATGGCGGAAGGTGAATGTGCATCTAAACCATGGACTCAACATTAGTCTTGAAGAACTCCTATACTTTTTGCAAAAGTTTTATTAGTAATCGAAACAAAGCATTCAACGCATACTCCTAGGGGAAGGGTTGGTAGGTATAAACCATCGTGCTATCCCAACCGCCACGCAAAGGATGACAATCAATATACTAATCATGCTCAGACTTCATCACATAGCGGTTCACCATACGTGCATGCTACGGGAATCACTAACTTCAACACAAGTATTTCTAGATCCACAACACCTTACTAGCATGACTTCAATATTACCATAACCACAACTCAAAACTAATTGAGATGAATCAAACTTCTCTAACTATTCAATGCACATGAAGGTGGAAGTTTTCGTATCCCTTTTGATAACTACCCCTTTTGAGACTACTTTCAAAGCATAGATCAACTACCAAGCCACGCACCGCTGTGCTCTAAAAGATATAAGTGAAGCACATAGAGCAAAAGTATCTAGCTCAAAAGATATAAGTGAAGTACATGTGAGCTGAATTGTCTACCAAAAGATATAAGTGAAGCTCAACAAAATCACGGTGTGTGCATGTCTCTCTCTCTAGGTGTGCAGCAAGGATGATTGTGACACAACAAAAATAAAAGACTCCTACGGTACAAGATGCTCCAAGCAAAAGCACATAACATGTGGTGAATAAAAATATAGCTCCAAGTAACATTACCGATGGATTGAAGACGAGAGAGGGGATGCCTTCCCGGGGCATCCCAAGCTTAGGCTTTTACGGCATCCTTGAATCTCTTGGGGTGCCTTGGGCATCCCCAAGCTTGAGCTCTTGCCACTCTTTATCTTTTTGTCCATAAGAACTTCACCCAAAACTTGAAAACTTCACAACACGAAACTTAAACAGAAACTCGTGATAACATTAGTAAAAGAAAGCAAACCACCACTTCCTTAGGTACTGTTGCAAACTTTAAATTCTACTTGTGCTGATGTTGGGTTACTACTTACTATACTTTCAATCTTCGATGGCTAATACCCCCCGATACTATCCATAGTTTCATCAAAATAAGCAACCAACAAAACAAAAACAGAATCTGTTAACAGCAGACCAGTCTGTAGCAATCTGTATGTTTCGTGTACCTTTGGTACTTCAAAAATTCTCCAAACTTACGATAGTCTGAAGAATTTGCATAGCAATCAGAAGCAAAAAGAATCAACTCAAAAGCTCTTACAGAAAAAATGAAAATTCTTTTCGTGAGCAGAAAGTTTCTGTCTTTTCCAGCATGAACAAACGATCATCCCCAAGACTAATCATAAAGGTTTTACTTGGCACAAACGCAAAAAGAAACACAAAAAACACAATCATAACAGAATTATGAAAGTGTGGAAAACACAAAACAGAAGGAAAAAGGATAAGTTCGTTGGGTTGCCTCCCAACAAGCACTTTTGTTTAACGCCCTTAGCTAGGCATTGATAATTCAATGATGCTCACACAAAAGACAAGAATTGAAGCACAATGAGAGCACCATGGAGCATATGCATAGCACATTTAAGTCTAACCCACTTCCTATGCATAGGGATTTTGTGAACAAACAACTTGTTGGAGCAAGAATCAACTAGCATAGGAAGGCAAAACAAGCATAGCTTCAAAAATTTCAACACATGGGGAGGAAGCTTGATACTATTGCAATAAGTAGAAGCATATGATCCTCTCTCGTAGTAATTTTCAATAGCATCATGAATGAATTCAACAATGTAACTATCACATAGGATATTCTTTTCATGATCCACATGCATGCAAAGTTGACGCTCTTCAAAAATAGTAGGAGTATCATCAAATAAAGTCATGACTTCTCCAATCCCACTTTCAATATTGTTCCAAATATCATATTCATCATGAGGTTCGAAGAAATTTTCAAGATCATAAGAAAGATCATCACCCCAATCAAGATTATTGCAACAAGTAGTGGACAAAGCAAAACTAGCATCCCCAAGCTTAGGGTTTTGCATATTTTTAGCATGATTGTCACTAATAGGATTTATAGTGAAACCATTGCAATCATGCTTTTCATCCAAGGAGCCCTCGTGAATCATTTCATAAATTTCTTCATCACGATTTGCAGATTCACGCATCTCAAGCAAAACTCCATAGAAATAGTCAACTGTCCTCAACTCACTAGCAATTCGTTCAACAATAGTGGGTCTCTTAAAGAGACTAGCTAGTGGATGAGGATCCATATCAATGGATTTTTAGCAAGCAAAGATGCAAGCTAAAAGAAGGCACATGGTAACACAAGCGAACAGAAAGCGAGCGGAAGAAGGGTGAACGGAAAAAGGCAAAGGAGAAAGGCAAATGAAAACAGCAAATGTGAAGTGGGGGAGAGGAAAACGAGAGGCAACTAACAACAAAAGTAAATGCAAGAGAAGAGTTTGTGAGACCTACTTGGATAGATCTTGATTTCTCCTCCCCGGCAACGGCGCCAGAAATACTTCTTATGGCTGCTGTGTATCCCTTGCAACGGCGCCAGAAATAGTTGTGTCGACGGCACCAGGAATCCTTCAGCTGCGGCTACGCCTTAAGGGACTTCCTAGGCAAGTATGAAAAGGATTTCCCCCGTTGCCTTGGAGCCTTGGGTTGGTGTTCCCTCGAAGCAGAAAGGGTGATGTGGCACAGCGACGGTAAGTATTTCCCTCAGTTTGAGAACCAAGGTATCAATCCGCGGAAGAGTATCTCAAGATCCTGCACAAACACGAAAGCTTGCACCCAATGCTATGAAGGGGTTCTCAATCCCTTATAGATTGTTTGCCAAGTGAGAACTGAAAGCAACAAAGTAACAAAGCAAAGTAAAAGCGGAGATGTAAACGATGGATGTGAATAGACCCAGCACTACTAGAATCTGCTGGTTTGCCGATAGCCAGAGCTGACGGCAAAGAACAGTTTAACTGATGGCAAAGGCTTTGCCGTCAGTGTGCTGTCGACAAAGGTACCGGCCAAGATTTTATCAGCAATCACCTTCTTTGCCGACAGCCGGAGCTCCACCGACGGCAAAGACTTTGCCATCAGCTTTGTGGCACGGGCTGACGGGAAAGAGCAGTGGCGGCAACGGCGCAGGCCGAGCTCCGTTAGAAGGTTAACGGCAGGCTTTGCCCACAGCCGTAGCAAAGTTGACGGCAAAGCCTCTCCTCTTTGCCCACAGCCGTAGCAAAGCTGAAGGCAAAGCCGAAACCCCTAGGCCCCCTAGGTCCCCTCTGTGCCCACAGCCGTAGCAGAGCTGACGGCAAAGCCGAAACCCCTGGGCCTTGGCCGCCTCTTTGCCGACAGCTGGAGCCCTGCTGATGGCAAAGCCGAGAATTTGGTATTGCCAGGATACACAGGCTGCCGCCACGTGTCTTCTTTGCCGTCAGTCCACCGATGGCAAAGCCTTTGCCGTCAGTGAGCTGTAGGCAAAGACCCTCTCTGTTTTTTTTTCATATTTGTTTTCTGTTAATTCCCTGCATTTGCAAAACATAGATACAAACAGCAACATATATATATTGAATCTGCCCCTAAACAGCACCACAAGTGCATCACAAAGTGCAAACAGCACAACACAAGTGCAAACAACACGAATATATGTCATTAAAGTGCAAAGAAGATCACAAAGTATTACAAAGCATCACAAGTGCATCCACAAATACAATTGCATTACATTGTTCATCTAGGACTACACAAGTGCATTACAAAGTCTCGAGCATCCATCCATATGCCATGCTGCTTTATCAAAATCTGCATAATGAGAAAGAATTTAGAAGAAGAATACAATAAGAAAGAAGTTATCTAAATTAAGCTAAGCAATTAGAAGAAGAATACAAAGTCTCATACAGAACTGACTCCGAATACAACATCTAGTTGAGGAAAGAAGTTATTCTTGTTTATGTTTACAACCAAAAAGGGTGGTAGTGGTAGGGATGATTCGCAAATTTGGCACCACATCCATGTTGGAAGTTCAGGTTATTTTTGATTTTGTGACAGAGTTGAGCCAGTTGATGCCTAGGCTGCCTCCATAGGCATAAGAAAGTAAGATGCGACGAGAAGCACTAGCACCAGCCCGGCGACCCTGAGGAGCAGCAGTTGCTGGACAGCCGCAGAAGGAGGTCCGACAGAGCATCACCCATACAGAACTGAGTTGTTTTATCCTTTGGTGTAAATCAGAAACAAAGTGAAGATTAAGTAACTACAGTGGATGAGCGAGGAGAAATCACAGTTGATTGTTTTATCATTTTGATCATGCGAACAGTGCAGCCATCAGCCATGTATTTTTTAAAGAAAATACATCCTTCATAACTTTCAGAATTTTTTGATCATTGAATCACTACTCCACCGGTCCACGTTGTTAATATAAATTATTGGTTACAGTAACTATTATCACTATTATGCAATTTATCTCGCGAGTGTCTTGCACTGAACGTGTTCTTCCAAAATGATATCATATATGTGTATTCACGAAAAGCAAAGTTAAGGTGCTTATTTTCAGGTTGCTTTTGTCAAACTGTTAAGCCTATGACTCATTTTTACTATTTTTTGTTTCTATTAAGTAACCTTCAGGGACAACGAAGAACAACTGCTACGATTATAAACCCAACTTAACTCTATGTTTTCACCTCTTGTTGTTTCTGAGCAGGAATGCGCTAAAAGGAAACAAAGAAGAAGAGACTCGAAGATGTATCATGAATTTCCAGTTCATTGATAGAATCCTAGCCCTCCAATATCTTCTGTTAACCATGCAGAAGATATCATTAATACAAGAACAAAGAGCAGCATATACTGGTTCAAAGGTACAAAGACTGACGATTAATAACAGAGTAAAAGGAAATAAACCAGCATCAACACTACTTTACAGGCTGATCCAGAAATCATACAAGTGACTTAATTCAGTTACTACATCAACCTTGATTTGACTTATGACTTGGAGGACAGGGGGCACTTATCGAAACAGAAGTTTTTTCTTAAATTGCATGTCACTTTCTCAGTGTTTCTACAGATTCTCTAACTGAAAGAGACTACAACTATGAGCTATGGTAGCAAAAATTATTATTTCAAACTGCAGTTTACTTACTATGCAAGCCTAATTCACATGTAGAAATGTGGAATTGTACTCCATTAATTTGCTCTTCATTGAAATTGAATGCGACATGCAAATATGACCGAAGTCTGGACCTACTTGGGTGATGAACCGGTGATAAATTCCATGAGATTCTGTAATTAAAACAAGTCCTGATTCATATTTAGATTATACTTTCAGACCATTTTAAGAATTGTAGGTAATTGAGGTGAAGCTACATATGGTCATCTTATTTCATCCAAGTACCTTTTAACTTCGAACTTGAATGTCATATAAAGTATTTAGATAACTGGGGTAGTGAGTTGGTTGCTGCGAGGCTTCTACTTGTATAGTCATTGACAGCACTCATAGGTGGGAGATGTTGCATGTGAGACGGGTCTACTCATGTGCATTTTCTTTTGACCTTGGCGACCCTTCTATTATTTTCCACCTTTCTTATCTAGATACAATTATACTTTCAATATGTACGGGATGATAGTTGATGCAACTGGAGATACAAAACAATCTGATTCTCCATTGTCTTACATGGCAACAGTGCCCTGCACCTAGGGCGCCTCATCAGCTATTTATGGTTTGATTTCTTCGGTATGCTATGCTCTCCACATATATTGAGGAATGTATTTGCTTGTTGTACACCTTTTTTCTTTTTTAGGTCATTATCAGTTGCATGTTCCCAGTTTATATATGATGGACCATGCTTCTATCATAATACTATTTCCAAAAAAATATCAAATACTTGTACCGTATGAATCTTCACAGGTATTTGTGTCATCGTTTTGTCATTATGGCTAACACTGAAACGTGTGAATTGGATGCTCTTATAATCACAGATTTATGTTTCATGGCACTACCGCACTATCCTACGAATTGCAAATATCTTATGATCTTCGGGGGCATAATTCATAGAGTTCTCCAAAACTACTTTGAGTGTGATGCATTCAGGTTTGTTGTGTAGAGCTAATATTACTTCCCCTATTTTGTAGATTAATAAAGTTCTTCGAGTAATCTATACTTATACTAATTAGGGGCTCCGAAGAAATTCCTACATTAATTAGAAATTAGGAGCCGTTAATCTGGTGGGACCAAGTTATTACGGTGTAGATTACTCTATATAATATGAAGTTTGCAATATATATTATGTTATTTTTATACTATGGAAATACCAAATATTTCCAATTCAATCTCTCACATATCCGTTTTTGTCAGTTACGCATCCCTCACGTATCTCTATCTCAAAAAATAATATCTCTAACGTATCTCTCTCTCTTAACATATAGTCCAAGTTTTTTACAACTGCACCATGTTCTACTTTGCAGAGTTGTATTGCCTAGTTTGGTACCTTATGTTGGCATGGAATTTAGAAGCTCAGACGAGGCTTGGTCATATTGGCTTAGCTACGGTGGGCAGAAAGGCTTTGAGGTTAGGAAAAGGTATACAAACAAAAGTTCAGCCGATGGCAAGGTTACATCATGTAAATTTGTTTGTGCAAATGAGGGTCAGCGAGCACAAGACAAAAGGGATCATTTGACAAAGTGCCCTTGAGCTGAAACTAGAACCAATTGTGAAGTGGACATGAATCTTAAAATGGACCGGAAGAAGGGAAATCTCAAAGTGTCGGAGCTGGTTTTGGAACACAACCACACACTACACCTAGCAGAAACCTTACACTTAATGGTTTCCCAAAGAAAAATTTCAGAGTTACAAGCTTTTGAAATTGCAACAGCAGATGATGCAGGAATTTCAGAGTTACAAGCTTTTCGATAAGAAGCACAAGGCTAGGAAAAGGAGAGAAAACAAAGCTACATCACAGTTGGGTGAAGAGGTATGTTGCTAAAAAATACAGTGCTTTCGGTGTTATAATTATGTACATTAGTTCTCACAGCCTCTAATTTTCTTTCACAATAAGATACAAGAGACGGGGGGAGTGGCAGGTGGTGGTGGTGCAGAAGTTGCAAATGATAGAGTTTATAGGGATAATGCCAAGGAGCCTGAAGGTTACAAGACCAACCTTAGCTTCACTCAGTTGTTGATGGTATAATCTTGCTCATGTAGTTTAAAAATCTAGAATGATCCCAACTAGAGATGGCAAAATCTTGCTCACACGTTATTCTTATTTATTTAATTTTCAGGGGCCAATTACTGATGATCTTTTCAATGGGTCATGGTGAAGTACTGTTGTTTTTCGAAAATGAATCAGAGTGCAAACAAGCATGGGTGGGCAAGTTCAGTTCTGGACAACACTCGGCAGACATATATTACTTTGTTTTGGCATATATTTTGTTCAATGCACCTGCAAGTTATATATGCAAGGCCTCTGTTCAAGTAACACTTTTTGTGATAATTGTACAGTCAACATTTAAATGAAGCATCGTGACTTGTTAGTCTTTGTAGTCATCTATATTTGGCATTTGGCTTTGTCTCTGTTGTTGTTGCTTCTCTGCTTGTTCTGTCCAACTAAAAATGATAAACATTACGGCAACAATGTAGCAGGGAACATTCTGTCCAACTAGTTTCTTCTCTGCTTGTTCCAGGATGCTTGCTCCGGCGCGTCGCCGTACAGTGGCCTGACGGAGACAACGCGGGCATGTGGCCTCGATAGCTCGGTGACTAAGTCTAAACCTGACGAAGCTGAAGAAAAAGAACACCTAACACTGAAATTCAGAAAACTAAAACAGCATCTGGCGCGGACGGACCTGGCGCGGACGGACCAGCGGGAGGGAGAGGCCCCGCGCTTCGGCGGGGGGGCGGCGGGGGCCGGGGCGGGCGGCGCCTCGTCGTTCGGCGGCTGGCGGGGGGGCGGCGGGGGCCGGGGCGGCGGGGGCCCGAGCCGGAGGAGGAGGAGGGGACTCCGGCGGCGTTGGGCGGGGGGAGGCGGGGGAGGAGGAGGGGACTCCGGCGGCGTTGGGCGGGGGGCGGCAGGGGCCGGGGCGGGCGGCGCCTCGTCGTCCGGCGGCTGGCGGCGGGCACGCGTCCGGGCGGAGCGGCGAGGGCCCGAGCCGGAGGGGGAGGTGCAGGGCGGCGCGGGGCGGGCGCGGGGCGGCGCAGGGCGGCGCGGGGCGGGCGAGGGGCGGCGCGGGCGGGGCGGCGCAGTGCGGGGGAGAGCAGTATGCGTGGGAGGGTGTGAGAGAATGGTGAGAGAGAGAAGAGGTAGGCACGGGGGGATAAGGCAGTTTTCTTTTTCTTTTTCCTCAGCCAGCTGTCGGCAAAGACAGCCGTTAGTCTTTGCCCTCAGCTGGCTGTCGGCAAAGAGAGCCCCCGTTTTTTTTTCTGGTCGAGGCGGTGACTATGTTAGCCCCTATGCCGTCAGCCTTTCTATGCCGACAGCTTTTTTGTCCTTCACCGTCAGCTGGCTACCGGCTTAGATAAAGCGGACGGCAGAGATTTTATTTGCCGTCAACCCATCCTATGCCGTCAGCTTTTATTTTGGCTGAGGGCAAAGTCTCTTTGCCGTCAGCCCCGTGAAATTGCTGACGGCAAAGCTTAAAGCTATCGGCAAACTAGCAGATTCCAGTAGTGCAGGGGCCGTAGTGTTTACTAGTGGCTTCTCTCATGAAAGCAAGTAGGCGGTGGGTGAACAAATTACTGTCGAGCAATTGATAGAACTGTGTAGAGTCATGACGATATCAATGCAATGATTATTTCTATAGGCATCATGTCTGAAACAGGTAGACCGATACTTTCTGCATCTACTACTATTACTCCACACGTCGACCGCTATCCAGCATGCATCTAGTGTATTAAGTCCGTAAGAACAGAGTAACGCCTTAAGCAAGATGACATAATGTAGAGGGATAATCTCAAACTAATGATAAAAACCCCATCTTTTTACCCTTGATGGCAACTGCTTGATGTGTGCCTTGTTGCCCCTACTATCACTAGGAAGGGTCACCACATGGCAGAACCCAAAACCAAGCACTTCTCCCATTGCAAGAATCATAGATCTAATTGGCCAAACAAAACCCAAGACTCGGAGAGACTTACAAGGATATCAAATCAGGCATATAAGAAATTAACATAGACTCAAATATATATCATAGATAATATGATCACAAGTCCACAATTCATCGGATCTCGACAAACACACCTCCAAAGAAGATTACATCGGATAGATCTCCATGAAGATCATGGAGAACTTTGTATTGAACTTCCAAGAGACAGAAGAATCCATCTAGCTACTAACTACGGACCCGTAGGTCTGAAGTGAACTACTCACGAGTCATTGGAGGGGCGATGATGATGATGTAGAAGCCCTCCACCTCCAAAGTTCCCTCCGGCAGGGTGCCGGGAAGGGTCTCCAGATGAGATCTCGTGCAAACGGAAGTTTGCGGCGGTGGAAAAGTATTTTCGAGGCTCCCCTGATTTTTTGCGGAATATTTGGGAATATATAGGCGCAAGACCTAGGTCAGGGGCGGCCAGGGAGGCCACAAGCCTGCCCACCGCCGCCTCCCCCTGGTGGCGGAGTGGGGGCTTGTTGGCTCCCTGGAGCCCACCTAGCTTGGCCCAAAAGCCCCCTGGACTTCTTCCGTTCGGGAAAAAACATTTCAGGGTTTTTCTTCCGTTTGGACTCCGTTCCAAAATCAGATCTGAAAAGAGTCAAAAACACGGAAAAACAGGAACTGGCACTTGGCACTGAATCAATAAGTTAGTCCCAAAAAAGATATAAAAAGGTACATAAAACATACAAAGAAGGCAAGATAACAGCGTAAACCATCAAAAATTATAGATACGTTTGAGACGTATCACCCACAACCTATTGATGATAGCTTTCCCGATGAGCAACTGAATGTCATCAATGCTTCACGTAGTGCACCGTGGTATGCTGATTATGCAAACTATATCGTTGCAAAATATATACCACCTAGTTTCACGTACCAGCAAAAGAAGAAATTCTTCTTTGACTTGAGACATTACTTTTGGGATGATCCTTGCCTTTATAAGGAAGGAGTAGATGGTGTTATTAAACATTGTGTACCTGAACATGAACAGGGACATATCCTACAGAAGTGTCACTCCGAGGCCTATGGAGGACACCATGCGGGAGATAGAACTGCACACAAGGTATTGCAATCAGGTTTCTATTGGCCCACTCTCTTCAAGGATGCCCGTAAGTTTGTCTTGTCGTGTGACGAATGTCAAAGAATATGTAATATTAGCAAACGTCAGGAAATGCCTATGAACTATTCACTTGTCATTGAACCATTTGATGTATGGGGCTTTGATTATATGGGACCTTTTCCAAAATCCAACGAGTATACTCATATCCTAGTTGCTATTGATTATGTCACTAAGTGGGTAGAAGCTATCCCCACTAGTAGTGCTGATCACAACACTTCTATCAAGATGCTGAAAGAACTTATCTTCCCAAGATTTGGAGTCCCTAGATATCTAATGACCGACGGTGGTTCACACTTCATTCATGGTTCTTTCCGTAAAACGCTTGCTAAGTACGATGTCAAGCATAGAATTGCGTCTCCCTATCATCCTCAGTCCAGTGGTCAAGTAGAGCTAAGCAACAAAGAGATTAAACTGATTCTGCAAAAGACTGTCAACAGGTCTAGAAAGAATTGGTCTAAGAAGCTCAATGATGCACTGTGGGCTTATAGATCTGCCTACAAGAATCCCATGGGCATGTCTCTGTACAAAATGGGGTATGGGAAAGCATGTCACTTACCTCTTGAGATAGAGCATAAAGCTTATTGGGCAATCAAAGAGCTCAACTTTGATTTCAAACTTTCCGGTGAGAAGAGGTTATTTGATATTAGCTCGCTTGATGAGTGGAGAACTCAGGCATATGAGAATGCCAAGCTGTTCAAAGAGAAGGTTAAGAGGTCGCATGATAAGAGGATACAAAAGCGTGAGTTCAATATAGGTGATTATGTCTTGCTATATAACTCTCGTTTAAGATTCTTTGCAGGCAAGCTTCTCTCTAAATGGGAAGGTCCCTATGTTGTTGAGGAAGTATATCGTTCCGGTGCTATCAAGATCAACAACACAGAAGGTAATTGTCCGAGAGTCGTAAATGGGCAGAGAATCAAGCATTATATCTCACGTACTCCCATAAATGTTGAAAGCAATATCATCAATACCATAACTCCGGAGGAATACCTAAGGGATGTTTATCAGCCTGTTTCAGACACCGAAAACGAAGAGGTATGTGTTTCGGTAAGAAAACAGAGTCCAAAACTTTTCTAGTAGGAAATTTTCTCCGTTTTGGAATAATTGAAAAAATATAAAAATTGGAAGTAGTCCGGAAAGTGTGCGAGGAGGCGACAAGCCTGCACGGTGCGGTCCCACCCCCTGGCCGTGAGGGCTTGTGGCCGCCTCTTGCACCTCCCGGACTCCGTTTTCGTGCAGGGTAGTCCTTTTGGTCCGGAAAAAATCAATATATATACTTACGTTTGGTCTGACCCCTTAATCACGCAGATCTCCTCTGTTTTTTGTTTCGATCCTGTTTCTGTTGAAGATCTAGATCGCTATGACTTCCCCAAAAGCTTCGAAGGACAAGATCTTCGAGAAGGTCATCAATCCCTACCTCACGGAAGTGCTGCAACACCCTCAATCTATCGAGATGCGTAAGGGGATGTTGCACATCCGTGATGTTGAGGGGCCTAAGAAGACCGGAAGCAAGGAGACGAGGCTCGAAGCAATGGAGCAACAAGTCTTCAAGTGCCAAGGGATGGTGGAGCGTAGACTCAGCGCCAACCACATGATGATCACGGAGCTCACCAACAAGCACAGGATTGATGCCAATGACATTGGGAAGGACATCTTCAGGCTCTACGACAGGGTTGATCAACTCCAGGGCCAGATCTATGTCCTGCAGAACCAAAACTGTGAGGATGAGTATAGATTTAAATCAATAAGGTTGGCTGCAGATTTGAGGATTCCGGAGACTCGTGCATCTTTCCATGGTGGAGCACCTATGCCTTGGAAGACGGAGGATCAAACTCATGTTGCAACAACTCCACCATCACCACCAAAGGAAGACAACTGAGCATTGGTATGGGCAATCCCCTTGGCTTTTTCCAAGCTTGAAGAGTTGCCCCGATATCGTATTACCATCACATCTTTTGCCTTTACCTTTGTTTTAGTTCTCCTTTTCAGTTTTCTTTCTTTTTCTCTAGTAGTTTAAAAGTCTTAGTGTTTTAGTTTTGAGTTTTGCTTTGTGTCACCCCCAATGTATTCTTGCTTGTGAGCCTTATAATAAAGAGTGTCTTAGTTGAAGGGCTTTGCCTCTTGCCATGATCAAAAGAGTGAGAATAGAACAAAAGCATGAAAGATCATGTAATGATCTTATGGGAAGTGATGGTTCACATATAAAAAGAATGAGGATTGAAACTTGTTGAGGATAGGCAAACATAGACCTTGGTCATGGTTGCAATTAATAGGAAGTGATAAAGAAGGAGAGGTTCACATATAAATATATCATCTTTGACACAATCTATGATTGTGAACACTCACTAAACTATTACATGCCTAGAAGTAGATGTTGGACAAGGAAGACAACGTAATGAATTGTGTTTGCGTGGCTCTAAACAATGTTATATGATTAGAGATCCCTTAGCATGTGTAGCGACCCGACTCAAGACGAGTCAAGCCTCTGTGTTTCTGTGCCATCCCTGGATCAGTATGTTGGCACACACAGTACATCAATGTATATATCAAAGTGCAATCACATGTAAATAGCGTAAAACTGATATATATACCTTAATTATCTCAGCGGAAGCAGTCAAGGGAGTGGAGTCCCAATAAACACCAACGGCAAGTTGAGTGTAGACCGTAACCCTGAATCGTACTCTTACTCGTCGAAGAAAAATATCTGCAACATAAGACGTTGCAGCCGTGTAGGTCAGCATATTGAATATGCCGGCAAGTCACATAAGAGAGGGGTGAAAAGTAATCATCTATACTATATGCATATATGGCAGGTGGGGCTATAAGTTTTTAGCAAAAAGCAAGTTTTATCCTACATCAAGAGAGGGTTAAAAACAAAATGTTACTACATTGTTGGTTGTTAACGAGATGGTTCCGCCAACCAATTCTCGTACCCGAGTTGTCAATAATTCCCACATCAATATTATTATTTGTGTTGAGAATTTCAGATAACTTCAGTTCCTTTGGCTCAAATTGTCCATGACGTGGACACGGCTAATCGATTAGGTTTGAGTACTCTGTAGAGTTTTGCACACGTTCCCCACAAGATTTGATCGCCTCCGTGTAAGTCCTCGCACTTCAGGGTGTTTGAAGACCGGATGATCAAAACATGGTCTTTCAACGGGTCCCTCTGAATCCCTGTCGGTGCCCATCCAATCCTACCGTTCTTCTACATCTGCTAGCACCGCCTGTCTAGAGTTGCCGTGTTGTCCAACCAAGCCAGAGCCCATAATGACTTGTGGCTGTGCAGGTAAGCCTTGGGTCTTGAAAATATCCGTCTGTCTCTTTGAGCCTGGGTGAAGCTTTCCGCAGGATGTCATGGCCTCTCCAGCATCCCGGGTCATCCACTGGGTTCTCCAGGGAGCCGATCAACCGTCCATCACCCAGAGTTGCATTGCATCCGAGGTCTTGAAAATCTTGTCTTAACCAGTCTTGATTATTTAATCAACCTCGCATCACTCGTGTTATGCACTCAACCGAAATCCCGTCTACTCTAGCATAGCAATATGAAATTTGTCGTCCCGGGGCCAAGTATCGGGGTTGTTGTGTGCCTACCACATGATACTACAATCTATACTAAAATTTCCAAGTACCTAAGCAGCATGCAATTGGGCATAGGATGGTAGAACTATGATGCATAAAACATAGGTGATAGTATGATCAAGTGACTTGCCTGGTGATGTTGACGAAGAAGAATTTCTCGAGAAATAACTTGATAGACTACTCGTCACTCTCCGATGAAATCTATATAACAAACATATCATTCACTTAAGCACTCATACTAGCAATCATTCTAGCAATCAAAACAAAAGAGAGAGCGAAAAGGAATCCGAAAGAAACTTCAAACAAGACTAGGGAGTCTTCTACTACGTCAAACACTAAATGGTTTTTGTCCAATAGAAAATAATAACGAGGAACTAAGATATAAATTTAACTAAGATAAAATAAAGTATTTTTCACAAAACTATTTGAAAGTATTTCCAAACGGGATTTGAAACAGTGGAGAAACCAATTGCAAGTTACTAAGGAACTAGAATTGATTTCATGATAACAAATAAAAATAAAATCACAACTTGTTGCAAAACTACTGTTAACTAACATAAACAAAACAATAATCTTTCTGAAATATAAAAGAAAATAATTTAAAAGCAATTTACAGAAAAAGAAATAGCCATAGTCCTAAAAGAGGTGAAACAGAAATTGTTTCACAAGAAACCATGAGCTCAAATACTCAAATAAATCTGAAATGTTTACCACTGATACATAAGATCTCTAGTGATCTGTAGCAAAAGGAATCAAATTAAAATCTATTTTTAAACTCCTGGAATAAGCAAAACAAGGTTTAAACTAAATCTGATCTCATTCAAATTTGAAAATTTCAAACATAGACAAATTATATGTTTTTAAAAACTACCGGAAATTTGTGAGCTACTGGAAAAAGAATCAACACCATTGGAGTTGTGGATCAAAAGTTATGGGCTAAACAAGATTGGAACTTTTCTGTTTTTGGAACTAAACAGAAAAAAAAGAATAAAAGCTAACTAATGAACGGGCCACGTGGCGATCTCTGGTTGGCTTAGACCTGTGCACTGCGGTGCTAAACTAACAAACGTCCGCACATTAGAAGAAAACTGTTTGGATAACTAATTAAATAAAACAACCGCCGGTTCTTTTTAGAAAACCGAAGGGGTAAGTACCTTCTAATCTACACCGTGGGATCTAGATCTAACGGTAATACAAAAAAAACAAGTAAAAGAAAAAAAATAAAGGAGGGAGCCTTACCGTGGCTGGGAGTAGCTCCAGCGCTGGCAATGGTGACCGATGGTGGCTGGGGGTCGGGGTGGAGCTCCGGTGGTGTAGGGGGCGGCGGGAAGGGGGATCCGGCGGAGGAGGGGTGGGGTGGGGCTCCTGGGGGGAGGCGAGGGGGAGATGGAGAGGGTGCAGGGGGGGCGACGGGGGAAGCTCCTGGCGATGGGGAGGAGCAGCAGCTCCGGTGATGGTGGGGAAGGGCGAGGGGGTGGGGTGGAGCGATGGTGGGGAGGTGGCGGCGGGGTGGGGAGGGCTCTGCAGGGAGGGGAGGGAGTGCAGGGGCGATGGGGAGGTGGCCGGCAAGTTCTTTGGTGGCCGACTCCGGCAAGGTGGCGCGCGAGCTAGAGGCGAGGAGAGGGGGTTCTCTTGGGAAAAATGGAGAGAGGAGATGCTCAGGGTTTTATAGGCGGCCTCGGATGGCGTCCGGAAGGAAGGAAGAGGGAGATCGGGAAGGAGAGGATTCCTTCCTCCATGGATGGAAGGTTCCTGGACACAGAAGGAAGGAGATGATCAGGGGAAGAAGAAAGGGAATCGGGCCCAAACCTGCCTATTGGTCCTCCGACGATTTTCCTAATATAGGAAATTTTCCTTTTAAATAAAACAGGAAGGTAAAAAGGAGAATTTAGAAATCAAATCAATTCCAAAAATAGAGTTTCTATACACTAAAATCATCAGAAAAATAAAATCTAAAGGATGGGCATTTTTCCACGGCAAAAATAAAAACTTCAGAATAAAATTATTTTCACAAAATTGCCTAAAAGATTTATTTTCTTTTGCAAATAATCTTCAAATGACCCTCTAAGTTTTAGGGTTCAAATAACTTTCAAAATGCCCGTGTGTTTGAGGGTCATGTTCCTCCTCTCTTTTCTGTTTGACAGAATGTATTTCCCGGCATTTCTTGCACGAAGAAAACAAATAGAAATGCAAGAGAATTCAAATGCAAATATCTCCGTTCAAATCCTTTATAGTTGAAGAAGTCATTGAATTTGAATTCATCGGAGAAGGGGAAAGTCATTTTATTCCCTCTCATTCAAAAGTTTTTTTTTTAAGTTTCAAATTTCCACTCAAGTTTCAATCACTCAAACAAGCAAACAAACAAACTAATATTTATTTTAACATTCCAAAATTTGGGATGTTACAATGTGACGATTGCTTCCACCTCATATTAGCCAAAACTCCCGCACCAAGTAGAGATACTACTTGTGCATCCATAAACCTTCAAACCACTTTTGCCATGAGTGTCCACCATACCTACCTATGGATTGAATAAGATCCCTAAAGTAAGTTGTCATCGGTGCAAGCAATAAAAATTGCGCTCTAATATGTATGATCTATTAGTGTGTGGAAAATAAGCTTTGTACGAACCTGTGATGAGGAAGACATAAAAGCGACAGACTGCATAATAAAGTTCTTTATCACAGGGGGCAATATGAAGTGACGTTCCTCCGCACTAACAGGACACGCATCCAAACCTCAAAAGCGCATGACAACCTCTGCTTCCCTCTGCGAAGGGCCTATCTTGTACCTTTACTTTTTTCCCTTGAAAGAGTCATGGTGATCTTCACCAATTCCTTATCTCGCCTTTAACTTGGCTAACGTCATATGCTTGGGAAAGATCTATATTCATATGTCAACTTGGAGGTAGGCATTCATGAATTATTATTGTTGGCATTACCCTTGAGGTAAGTAGTTGGGAGGCAAAACTGTAAGCCCCTATCTTTCTCTGTGTCCAGCTGAAACTTTGATCTCATGAGTACCACGTGAGTTGTAGCAATTGTAGAGAGCGAAAGAATGATTGAGTATGTGGATTTGCTTTAGAAGCTCTTATTTGACTCTTTCTGATGTTGTGATAAATTGCAATTGCTTCAATGACTAAAGGTTATCGGTTGTTACTTCTCGGTAAGGTTCTTGATCCATGCTTTACTTTGTGAAGGAATTATCACTTTAGCATGAGAGATTATATGCTGGTATTGCTGTTCTGATCATGATCATGATGCATGCATGTTCGTATCTTGTTTTGTCGACACCTCTCTCCCTAAACATGTGGACATATTTATTGAGCCCAGCTTTCGCTTGAGGACAAGCGAGGTCTAAGCTTGGGGGAGTTGATACGTTCTTTTTGCATCATGTTTTCAGGTTGATATTTATCGCTTCTTTGGCTGTTATTTCACTTCACGGTACTATTATTATGCCTTTTCTCTTATATTTTGCAAGGTTTACATGAAGAGGGAGAATATAGGCAACTGGAATTCTGGCCTGAAAGTGGAGCAAAGTTGAGATACCTATTCTGCGCAACTCAAAACGTCGTGAAACAACGGGGATTTTTTTCCCAATTTATCAAAAATACTGAGCCGAAGAAGTGCCAGAGGGGCACCAAAGGGTGCCCACAAGCCTGCACGGCGCGGCCACCCCCCAGGCCGCGCCATGGGGGCTTGTGGGCAGCCCACTGGCCCACTTGCACCCCTCTTTTGCTATATGGAGGGTTTCGTCTATGAAAAAATCACAGAGGAGCTTTTTCGTGGTTTCGCCGCCGCCACGGGGCGGAACTGGACCAGAACCAATCTAGAGCTTTGGCAGGACGATCCTGCCGGGGAAACTTCCCTTCCGGAGGGGGAAATCGTCGCCATCGTCATCACCAACACTCCTCTCATCGGAGTGGACTCGTCACTATCAACATCTTCATCAGCACCATCTCATCTCCAAACCCTAGTTCATCACTTGTAACCAATCTCCATCTCCTGACTTCGATTGGTACTTGTAAGGTTACTAGTAGTGTTGATTACTCTTTGTAGTCTATGCTAGTTGGATTACTTGGTGGAAGAGTTTATGTTCAGATCCTTGATGCTACTCATTACCTCTCTGATCATGAATATGATTATGCTTTGTGAGTAGTTACTTTTGTTCCTGAGGACATGGGATAAGTCATGCTAATAGTAGTCATGTGAATTTGGTATTCGTTCCGTATTTTGATATGTTGTATGTTGTTTTTCCTCTAGTGGTGTTATGTGAACGTCGACTACATAACATTTCACCATTATTTGGGCCTAGAGGAAGGCATTGGGAAGTAGTAAGTAGATGATGGGTTGATAGAGTGACAGAAGCTTAAACCCTAGTTTATGCGTTGCATCGTAAGAGGATGATTTGGATCCACTAGTTTAATGATATGGTTAGAGTTTGTCTTAATTCTTCTTTCGTAGTTGCGGATGCTTGCGAGAGGGGTTAATCATAAGTGGGATGCTTGTCCAAGTAAGGGCAGTACCCAAACGTCGGTCCACCCACATATCAAACTATCAAATTAACGAACGCGAATCATATGAACATGATGAAACTAGCATGACAAAAATTCCCGTGTGTCCTCGGGAGCATTTTTCCTCCTATAAGACTTTGTCCAGGCTTGTCCCTTGATACAAAAGGGATTGGGTCAATTTGCTGCACCGTTGCTAGTTTTGTTACGTGTTGCTTGCTACGAATCATCTCACCACACAATCACTTGTTACCGACAATTTCAGTGCTTGCAGATATTTCCTTGCTGAAAACCACTTGTCAGATCCTTCTGCTCCTCGTTGGGTTCGACACTCTTACTTATCGAAAGGACTAACATTGATCCCCTATACTTGTGGGTCATCATGCTCCCACGATACTCACATGAGAAAACATAGCAAAATATTTTGAAGAATTCTGAAACTTTGTGGGAATGATTATGAAAAAATATTATGGATGCTTGCAAACTTTGGTGGTGAGATGACATCCGAGAAACTCTAACAAAAAATACAAATCGTACACAACAAGTGCATATACATTTTGAATTTTGAATGATTTTGTTTTCTTTGTTCAGAATTCCTCAAATATCATTTGACGACCAAACTTTGCAAGCACGTATAATTTTGTTCATAATAATGCTCACAAAGTTTCAGATTTTTCAAAATGTTTTGCTATATTTATTTTGTGGGTGCATCGTGGGTGCACCAAGCTAAGGTGTAGAAAAGCCACTCTCAGAATTACCGTAACAGAAAGAATTCATATGCACTGTCTGTCATATAAATATATTTGTTTGATCAATGGTGTACCTGATACTTAGAAAAATTTGAACTACATCTTATTAAATAAAAATGCACTCCAAGAATAGCACATATCATGTGGACAAATAGAAATTTAGGCTCAACATAGGCTAACCGATAGTTGTTGATGAAGAGAAGTCCCCAAGATTAGATGCTTGAGACTTCATGTAATATTTACTTGGGGTGTCTTGGGCATCTCCAAGCTTGAGCTTTTGTATCTCGTTCAATCCTCTCATATCACGGTTTCACCTAAGTCTTAAAAAACTTCATCCACACAAAACTTGAAAAGAACTCATGAGATAGGTTAGTACACATAAAAGTAAATCAACTCTTTATGTACTACCAAGACAAGTTGCCTAATAATTTTCGAACATTAGGTATTGTATACTATCATTTCTACAATTTATATCTACCAATATAAGTCATGGAAACTATAGGATAAGTAGATAACAAAACTATGACAGCAATTTGTCCAAATAGAATAGTATATAGTATAGCAGGGTGCTACTTCTTGAGCTTGCGTTGGTTTTTCGTAGAAGAGGAAAGGGTGATGCAACGCAGTAGATAAGTATTTCCCTCGGTTTGTTGAGAACCAAGGTATCAATCCAGTAGGAGGAACAAGCAAGTCCCCAATATTAGCACCTACACAAATAATCAAACACATGTACCCAACGCAACAAAGGGCCTGTCAATCCCTTCACGGTTATTTGCAAGGATGAGATGTGATAGAGATAAATATAAAAGGATAAAAGTAAAATAAAAGTAAATAAATTGCGAAAAGTATATTTGGTGTTTTTGGTTCATAGATCTGAAAATATAATATGGAAAATAGACCTTGGGGCCATAGGTTTCACTAGAGGCTTCTCTCATGAAGGAAAATAATACGGTAGGTGAACAAATTACTATGCAACAATTGATAGAAAAGCTAATAATCATGAAGATATCTAAGGCACACTACTAGAAAAAGGCCTTCTAATGGCGCATCATTTTTTGCTACTAACGGCGCACTATAGGTGCGCCACTAGCATCACGCCATTAGATTTTTTTTACTAATGGCGCACTACAAGTGCGCCATTAGTATCTGGTATACTAATGGCGCACCAGGTAGTGCGCCATTAGTATTGCTCACGGTGCGCCATTAGTATTGCTCACGGTGCGCCATTAGTATTGCTCAAGGTGCGCCATTAGTATAGATACTGGTGCACCATTAGTATATATCCTGGTGCGCCATTAGGATAGCTTATGGTGCGCCATTAGTATCCCTCCCAGGGCCATATTTACCCATATGCTCTGGCTTACTAATGGCGCACTAGTGTTCTGAGTGATGCGCCACTAGTATGAATATTAGGTATTTATTTTATTTTTTCTGATATTTGCACAGATTACAAAATATATTATTGCACAGAATATAGATAGCACAACATATCAACAACAGATTTATCGAATACAATAGAAGATTAGTCTCCGAATACAATTCATCATATTAGTCTCCGAATTTAAAATACCGGACAAAGTTAGAACATTACAAGTCTCGAGACTGCGAGCAGCGAGTTTGTCTTCACATTACAAGTCGATATATCGACCATCTAAACTACCATCACATACTGAAGAGAGCTACGGTCATCACGATGAGCATAATCGCAATGAAACTGGTCTTCATCCGGTTCCTCCAATGCTCCCTCCTCTCTCCCGCTAGATAGCGCGCGTATCTAACTTCCGCCTCCGCCCTTGTGGTGTACCATTTGTAACTGTTACCGCTGAATCGGTGAACCTGTCTCCGACACTCCTCCCAGTCGTCGTAGACTCCGGGAACCTTACCCTTGTACACGACATACGACGGCATCTCTATGCACTAGCCAAACAAAACGTTAGTAGCAATTCACAGAGACATACAAGTTCATTAAAGTTTAATATTACAACTATAACAGCATGATTCATGGTCCTACTAATAAATAGCATCGATTATATATAAGTTGAACGACTGTCCAAACCAAAGAGACATACCAGTTCATTAAAGTTTAATATTGCAACATGAATTAGTAGCGATTCACGGGAACGTGGATGAAGCCGCCGTCTTTCGTGATGGTCATGGAATTGCGGTCGTTGTCAGCCTGCATTTGTAGCATTGTATCTATCTCACTATTGGACAGCGAAGATCTGAGGTAGAACTGCCCCGAGGTACGAAGGACATCTTGATGGATGATTTCCGCAAACTCCGACTGGATGCGAAAGAATTCTTGTCTGATGTCCGCATCCTGGATTGCCGACAAGCGTGCGGCCCAATCTTTGAGATTATTTGGTAGTCGAAGGTGATTAGTGTCCCGCATGATCGCCCGCATGTGATGGAGGGCGTAGTAGGCATCCTTCTGACTGCCAGGCGGCTGCTTGACGCAGGCGAACGTCGTATTGTGGGTGAACACGTGCTTGCCGTGCCTGAGACTTGTCCTGCTGAAGGTGCCTCCAGATATGGCGTAGCCGGGAAGAGCTTCATCAAGAACTTTCTTGATATTTGTGTAGTCTTTTTTGACTGACGGTCCGAGTCGAAATACGTGGCCGTGGAATATTTCAGACTTACGAGGATGAGTGTGCAACGTGTGTCACTGCACAAAACACGGAATGTTAGAAAAAAAAGGACGATCAAAATCTAAGTAATCATATGTTACGTGGCGATGAGGGGATAACTTACCAGGGAAAGTAGGGCACGAGGAAGTTATCCTTTTCTGAGTTTGCCAGAATGACGCCTTCGAGGTATGAACTCGCGACTTGCCGGTCCCCAGCGCTGCCCAAGACCTTGGCACGCATATAGAAGGGGTCGACTATCACTAGATCTGGGGTCTTGTCTCCAATGATCCGCATCTCCATACTCAGCGAAAATAGACGAACGAAGGTGTAGTGCAGCGGATGAAGGTTAAACATAGCGAAGATGTCAGCAAACTGCAGGACGATCATACCCCCGATGGTGCTATCGACAAAGCCCTTGCCCTCTGGCACCTTGGCCACGAAAACCGGGTATGCCACATTATTCTCGGAGCGACGCCGCTTCTCCAAACAAAGAACACTGTCATGCAGACTCCGCATAGCACCGGTTGCAGCACTGAGCAGATTAGTCGGTAGCATCGGCCTACCCGCCACATGCACCCTCCTCGAGATATCCTTAGGTGAAGGTGGCCCGTCCAGAGCACGGATCGTACTTTGTGTCGGCTGGCTCGCACCCTTGTTAGTCTTTCTTTTCCGTCCCTTCTTCTGCTGATGTAATGGGATCCAGTTCATCTGCTCAGAGACCACCTTCTTGAGTGTGTTGGGGCTGATAATATTTCGCACCTCGGCTATCTGAGGCTCGGTGAAGGCAGCAGCTGGAGGCGTCTCCTCAAAACTAAACGCCAGACAATGCCTGTTGCAATTGGGTTTCTCCGCGGTACCAGCTAGATCACGGTCGTCTTTTGCAGGGTTGGGTTCTTGAGAAGGAGGCCCCAAGAATTCCTCACCGTACCCATGTTCGGCAAAGTACTTATCGACCTTGGTAAATGTACCATCGTCGTCCGGAACCTGTGCCATATGCATGTCCGGATCCTGTGCCATATGCATGTCCGATAGCGTTGCGGCGGTCTAGCCATGGCCTGGGGCCGGCACGACTGGCGGTGTTGTCTGTGGGGTGGTGTCCCCCGCCCCCAAACGAATCTGGCTCTTCGGCCAAAGCAAGGGCCAGCTTAAGCAGGCTGTGAGGGTCATCACATCATCTTTGTCGGCCCCAGCGGGGTGAAACGGAGGTAACAAGTCGTCGCAGCCTGGCAGCACCCGAACCAGTTGAACCCTATACATGGTGGGTGGCATCAGTTTACCTGGAACATGGGGTTGCCCGGTTGAACAATTCTGCCCTTGGCGACATCGATCAAATCGCCGCCCATGAAGTGCAGGAGAGTGCATGGAACGTCGGCGCCGGCGCCCTGCGAAAACATGTAGGGCGTCAGGGGATGCCCAGTCAAAGGCAAGGAGATGAAGTCATCGGCCGTGAGAGGCTTAGTTACCGTGATGGCGTCGAGCTCGGCTAATGTCGAGGCACCGCCAACGGCGGGCGTGCAAGTGACGGAGGGGCCGCTTGCTGCCGACGTGCCGGCCGGCGCCGGAGACACCAATGGCGCCGGCGCCGGAGACACCAATGGCGTCGCCTGCGTGTTGCGCGAGTTGATGGCCGTGAAGCTGGGAATCGGGGGCGGCCCCTGTTGGCCGCCCGCAATCCACGCCTGCAGCCCCTCAATCAAGGTAGGCACAATGGCGGTGATCACCCCTCCCACTTGGTGTTGCACTAGCTCTTGGACCATCTCCGGAATCCGCACCACTTTTGCCTTGAGTTCTTCAACCTCGAGCGACTGGCTTTCGAAGTTGGTATTTCTCTCCTTTCGCCCACCAGCGTTATAGTATGACGACCATTTCGTGGACAAGCCTTTGCCGGCCACACGACCAGCTAACGACGGCTTACTAGACTTATCCTTGTTTTTCGTTATGTTAAACGCCCTATTTAAATTGGTGTCCCAATGGGAGCTCTGAGACGACCCCGCGCTACTGCTTTCAGTGTCCTGCGGAAGGAATGAACCATTTAGAAATTTGGCTTCATTAATTAGAATGCAACCATATGGAGCTAATTACGTGGGGTGTATTCCTTACCAGAACACGCTCAAGCGCCCTGGTCTTCGCATCCGTGGTAAGCTCCTTTGTTACTGGGTCCACCTTGTACCGGGCCCTGACATAGTTCCTGGTCTCCTTGTCACCGTATTTCTCGAAGCGGGGTGGTAGGCCTTGCTCGGCACGCTCCGCGTCCTCCTTCTCCCATATAGGTTCCGCCACTCTGTAACCGCCGGGACCGAGGTGGTGGACCTCTAAGTTCAACTCCCGCATTTCTTTCCCCCATTGACTTGATTCCGCGGTTGCCTTGCTCTCGCACTTGATCTTGAACTCCTTGTAGTCATCTTCGTTGATCGAAGGATTTTTCGCCTTGATCTTCTCATAACTATCACCTTTGTCAATCATTCTCTTCACCATGCTTCTCCAAGTAGATAGGGCCTTGCTCATCTTCGTGAGGGCGGCACTGTTCACTTTATTCCTTGAGAGGCGTGTGTTTGCGACATCACCGGGGAACTTGTATCGTTCGTGCAGCTTTGTGAAGAGGAGGTTGCGCAAATTCCCTCGGTCCTTATGCCTTAGGTTCTCGGTGTTGATCGCGACAGTGCTCCGGAGAATGCACCCGAGCTGAACCGCGTACCCCTTGACTATTTCTTTGGGCGTCGTTGGATACCCGTCGGAGTTCACTTTAGTAAATTCCTCCTTTACGGTGCTGAGCACGTTCGGGCGCCGGTCCTTCCGTTGCCTCTTCGATTGGCTGCCATCTGTGCGTGCGCTGCCATCATCAGTGGTGGCATCCTCGGCGGCACCATAAGTGGTGTCATCCCTGACGCCACTAGGGGTTGTGTACTCGGGATCGGTGTCTTCCGCGGCGTCCTCATAGCGGTGAGGTTCTTCCTCCATCTCCTGGGACAGCTCCCAGAATGGCTTGCTTGAACCGCCGGCCTCATCATTGTGGGCCATGTTTCGCTCTGAATAGGAAAAAAGTTTGGTCAAAAAGTTGGTTATTGTCAAGGAACAAGATCATGGTCGAGGCACACTAGGGTTTGTCGACACCGAGGCATCCTAAAAGCTAAGCTTTTATCATTTAGGGTTTGTCGACGCCGAGGTACCCTAAAATCCTAAGCTTTCATCATTTAGGTTTTTATCGACACCGAGGCACCCTAAAAGCCAAGGTTTTATAATTTAGGGTTTGTCGACGCTGAGGCACCCTAAATGCTAAGTTAAGTTTTCATCATTTAGGGTTTATCAATGCCGAGGCACCCTAGGTTGACTGATATATATGGGTTTCTTCTAATAATATACCCTATCAAGAAAAGGGAAGTTGGGCCTAATCACTTGGCTCTATTGCCACCTATGGTTTAATGCAGCAAGAATAGAGGGGCAGTTGATCCTACTTAATTAAGTACTAAGATACCCCGGCCCATGCATTAGTCGCAAGTACCCCATATGTCCTATTTTTAGCAAAGTCATGCTAAAATTCACGGAAAATTTCAGCATGACCTTTGCTGAAAATAGGACATATGGAGTAACTGAATTTGCCGGAACGGAAGTTAATCGACATTCCGGCAAACTCAAGGGCCTCTCGGGGTACCTGCAAAATCATCACGACACGATGGTCGTAAACAAAACCCAGCAAACTAGCACCACAATGCTAACATCTGGATGCACTACATTCCAATATTTATATGGAACTATGAATGTCTACATTTCAACAGAAAGTGCAGGAATGGATGAACAATGAAGATTATGTTCTCCTAGGATACTTCTATGGCAGGCGTATGTCCAGCATGAAACATGGAAGTATCCCAAGATAGAAACAGAGGTTGCTGGTAGAAACTTAAAATGGAAACCCACTGGCTGTTGGTTCAACCCCATTGGGAAGATTAATATGCTGAATGTTTGAGAGAGCAGTGAATGAAGACAGCAAAAAAAATCATACTGTACAAACAAGATAGTACTACTATTGTTGTACTGTAGAAGGAAAGAAAGAACACCTGCAGCGAATGGGGTCGTCGTAGTGGATGGCTACTTGTCTTGGCTGCATATACACATACATAGCTCAGTGTTAATATTGCATTCTCTTCCGCGAGTAAATTTATTCATCAAGCTGTAAACATCGGCATGTGCACGTGACAAGTATAAACCATACTGCTACATAAGTTATTAAATTTATTTGCAAGGAGCAGAGGTATTTACAGTTGACAGTTGATATAACTATATGGGTGCTACAGATGAGTATTGTATGACCAAACTCAAAAATCAAGTTGAATTGCTAGCACTAGGAGTGACCACTGCTCAAATCTTCCATTAATTGCCTTACCAGACCCATACCACAATAGTATAATACATTGGCATGCTGCCAGAAAAGGCAGGCCAGCTGTATACATTAGCACACTAGACAAATAGACAGCCAAGCAGTATAGCAAGAGGGGAAACAATAGCAGTACAGCACAGTGGAGGATAATGGTACAGAAATTAAGTGACTAATCGACAATGTAGCATAGCATAGAAATTGCAGAAGCTAAAGTGGCATTCCAAAGAAACAACCTCCAGGAAAAAGCAAATCACAGATGCAGTAAGTCATCAGTACAATAATGCATTGACATTAGCAGAACCCTACCACAATATAATGGTAAATGAGCATGACTAATAGACAGATGGACAGCCAAGCAGTATAGCAAAGAGCGGAAACAAACAGCAGTACAGCATGCTGGAAGATAAACGGTACAGAAATTAAGCAGCTCTCTATGTCTCTTAATAAACAAACAACAGTACAACACGCTGTTTGTTGGTACAGTTTGTAAATTAGTTTTGTTTTTGGGTCAAAATTTTCCACTTCGCCGATGGAGCAGCTCTCTCTGTCTCTTAATAAATGAAAAGAAAAAAGATGGTGGAACATTGCACAAGGTTTAAAACTATTGCTGTTGTTGCGACAAAAGCCTTGATGTGTGGATGCCGCAGTAGGAGTAGCATACATCAAGGATGCTGCTGGCACTTTGTCTACCTTGCATCTCTTCATTCCTTCAAGGATGAAAACAGTGGTGGAGCCAAGGAAATGTGTCCGAGTGCTATGAAAATAATTTTCCGAGGGTCAATCCATTGAAAAAAAGGCTTTTAACAACAAATAATAATACTACCTCATATCCATGTTACTTGTCACAGTTTTAATGCAACTTTATACTCCCTTGTCCCAAACAAACTGTCTTAACTTTGTATTTGGTTTAGTATAAAATTGTACTAAGCTTAAAACATTTATTTTATGACGGAAAAGTACTAGATTGAAGGGAGTACACTGTTCATTGCAACATGAGGAGTTGTACTACTAGAGGATCATATGCCCAATAAGACTACCCACTGCAGAAATATTGGTAAAGTCTCTCTCAACTCTAGGACCTTCACATCGTATATGTTCTGCATGATTTTAATACTTGGTATTTATCTGTTCCACTTGAGAATTATCTATGTCTCCTCATTTTTTCCCTCGTGCTTTTGCAGATATGTCAGCGACAGCTTTCATTGAGCCATTGCATGTGATAGATTACGCCGCACAGCTGCTGCGTTCTGACATCCATTCGAGGCCCCTCTCAGATGCTGAATGTGTTAAGCTCTTCTTACTAAACTAAATTTCCTATTAACAACAAATAAAATGCGGGTTGCTTGACTGAAATATGCTCAATGCCTACTGTCCCAGAACTTATTTACTCTTCTCTTGTGTTGTATTCACACCCTAGATCAAGAAGGCACTGAGAGGAGTAAAGGTGGAAGTTACTCATCGTGGAAACATGAGAAGGAAGTACCGAATATTTGGTCTGACAACTCAGGCAACTCGAGAGCTAACGTATGGAAGTTTGTTATCATGGTTTTAGAAAGCATTTTACCAACTGAACCCTGCTATGTTCTTTGAAAATGATCGGTTCTTCTTGATGCCGCAGTTTTCCTGTTGATGAAGGGGGCACAATAAAGTCAGTTGTACAATACTTTCAACAGACATATGGCTTTGCCATCCAGCACACATACCTTCCTTGCCTCCAAGTTGGCAATCAGCAACGTCCAAATTATTTGCCTATGGAGGTATAGAAATTAAGCAGCTCTCTCTGTCTCTTAATAAATGAAAAGAAAATTTCGCTGGGAAACAAACAGTAGTACCAACTGCAGATGCAATCGTTTAGTGGAGATACAATTTCGCATCCCCCGGAGACCAATCGATTCGTCCCCAAATTCCAACTAGCAGCAGTAGCGCACGAACAGCAAAATTGCGAGGATTTATTGAACGCAAGGGCGAAGGAGAGGCGACCTGAATCGGGGAGAGGTTGTTGGTGACGAACTGCTAGAGCGACTCCCCCCTAGCGCCGAACCTCTGGCAGACGCTGCCGTCGGGGAGGCAGCTGCGGATCCTGGCCCAGTTGTCGACGTCCTCGACCCGGCGCTGCAGCCAGGTGGAGTACTCCCCGAGGCGGTACTCGCGGTAGCCGCGGTCGGAGACGACCGAGCCGGCGCCGCGGTTGGTGACGACAAAGGTGAAGGCGGTGAAGACGAGGAGGAGCGCGATGAGGATGAAGAGCAGGGGTGGAGGAAGGGGCGCCGCCGGTGGAGAGGACGAGGACGGCGTGGGTCTTGTAGGGGGACTTGAGGCGGCGACCGAGGACGGTGAGGTCGGGGAGGTGGTGGCCCTCCGCTGCGGCGGAGCTAGGGTTCGGGGAGACTGCGGGCGCTGCTGGGCGGTGGAAAGGGGGTAGGGGGGAGGCCGCGCGCGGGAGAAGAGATCAGGGCGCGAGGGCAGCCGGCTTAGGAATGGCGCACCCCGAGCGGTGCGCCATTAGAATGTTTTTTATATAGTAATGGCGCATGTATATGAGGTGCGCCTTCTCTATGTTGTTAACCTCTGAAGTAGCAGCGCAGTGGTCCGTGGGTTTTGCCTCCTAGCAGGAGGTTGCGGGTTCGAATCCTCTTCCCCCCTCTTTTTTGCACCTTGGTTTTTCTATGCATTGTTTTCTATGCATTGTTTTCAATGCACCTTGGTTTTTCTATGCATTGTTTTCTATGCATTTTTTTCTATGCATTGTTTTCTTGTGTTGGTTGCACCTTGGTTTGAGAAGTGCCTAGTATTTTTTTTTTATGTTTGCAAGTAGATGTCTAGTATTTTTTTATGTTTGCAATTAGATGCCTATGAATATCTAGTGCCTCACAACAACATCTAGTGCGGTGGAGCGGGGGAGGGTGCGGGGGGTGCTCGGCTGCGAGGGGGATCTTGCGAGGGGTGATAGCGATCGAGATGGAGGGGATCGAGATCGAGTGTCCTCATGAATATTCAATATTTTTTTCATATTGAATATGAAAAAATATCATCAAATTTAAATACAATCGATCTTAGCTAGCTATTTGTTCACAATCTTCTTGCCCTTATTTTTCGTAAATGGAGTTCTTCTCTTGAACGGACGTCCTTTAGGTAGGGTGGTCCTGCTTCTTCTTGTGGTGTATGCTGCTACTTCATCATCGTCGTCATGTTCCATCTTCGGGTCACCGTACTTGTCGAAGTCTTGCTCATTGGCGACTCCATCCATTCCGATGATCTTCCTTTTGCCTCTCCTCACGACAACACGAATGGGCTTTGGTGGGTCGGTAATGAAGAAGCATTGGTCCACTTGGGAAGCCGGTACCCATGGCTCATTTTTCACGGTGATGTTTGCGCCCGCGGTCTTGGATTTGGCTTCGGGTATAACCATGGTGGTGAAATACCGGTCTTCCTTTATGACGCTCTTGGAACATCTGACACGGAACATCGAGACCTTCTCTCCAGCGTAGCTCAGCTCCCAGATCTCCTCGATCCTTCCGTAGTATCTGTCCTTGTCGTTACCGGTGTAGGATTCCATCGTTACCCCGGAGTTCTGATAACCATCGCTCTTCATGTCCTTTCCCTCGGTGTAGAATGTGTAGCCGTTGGTATCGTACGCCTCATACGTCATCAGGTTGTGCTCAGCGCCCTGTGACAAGGCGAATATGAGTTGTTCTTCCGCGGAAGAATCCTCATGTAAAGGGTACGACACAAACATATATGCAACACCACAAACATATGCAACACAACAAACATACGTAGATCTAGCTAGGCCATAAAAAGTGCATGTGCACGTTGTTGGAGGGAGAAAAAAGTAGATCTACAACATAAAAGCTTTCCCCTTACTTACCTATCAAAAAAAGGTAATTTAACCACTTAATTTGGGTGAATCTATGATGCAAATGAGGTGAGGAGGAGGAAGCACCCGAGACAAGCTTGGAGGAGGAGGTGGAGAGAATGAAAGTGGGGAAAGTGAGTGTGGTAGGTGGCTGTCCAAAATATCTAGCTGGTCCCAGGTTACTAATGGCGCACCACCTACATATGCGCCATTAGTAACCCTGGTTACTAATGGCGTACCTCCTCTGGTGCTCCATTAGTAGTTATGTAAAAAAAAATTAGTAGTGGCGCACCACCAACAGATGCGCCATTAGTAACACTGGTTACTAATGGTGCACTAGCTTTTGTGCGCCATTAGTAGTTTGCAAAAAAAAACCAAATTTTTTTTTATAGTAGTGGCGCACTACTAACAGATGCGCCATTAGTAACCATGTTACTAATGGCGCACCTGGTGCTGGTGCGCCATTAGTAGTTTTGCAAAAAAAAAATATAGTAGTGGCGCACCGAGAGTGTGGTGCGCCATTAGTATCCACCACACTAATGGCACACCTCACATGGTGCGCTATTACTATATAGTAGTGGCGCACGGCTTGTGTGGTGCGTCATTAGTATCTATTTCATCTATAGCCCTTTTCCTAGTAGTGGCAGTGATTATGCATATAGGCATCATGCCCGTGTCAAGTAGACCGAAACTATTTTGCATCTACTACTATTACTCCACACATCCACCGATTCCCGTCTGCATCTAGAGTATTAAGTTCATGAAAAACAGAGTAACGCATTAAGTAAGATGCCATGATGTAGAGGAATTAACTCAAGCAATATGATGAAAACCCCATATTTTTACCCTTGATGGCAACAATGCAATACGTGACTCGCTACCCCTACTTTGTCACTGGGTGAGGACACCGCAAGATTGAACCCAAAACTAAGCACTTCTTTCATTGCAAGAACTACCAATCTAATTGGCCAAACCAAACCAATAATTCGAAGAGACTTGCAAAGATATGAAATCATGCATATAAGAAATCAGGAAAGACTCAAATAACATTCATAGATAATCTGAACATATACTCACAATTCATCGAATCTCGAGAAACACACCGGAAAAGAGTATTACATCGGATAGATATCCATGAAGATCTTGGAGAACATTGTATTGAAGAACAAAGAGAGAGAAGAAGCCATCTAGCTACTAGGTATGGACCCGTAGGTTTGTGGTAAACTATTCACGCATCATTGGAGAGGCAATGGAGTTGATGTAGAAGCCCTCCGTGATTGAATCCCCTCCGGCAGATTACCGGAAAAGGCTCCCGGATTGGATCTCTCGGAAACAAAGGCTTCTAGCGGCGGAAAAGTATTTCTTTGTGTCGTTCTGACAATGATGGAATATTTGGGAATTTATAGGACAAGAATTAGGGTTAGGATACCTGCAGGAGGTCCACAAGCCATGGGGCGCGGCCTACCCCCCATGGCGGCGCCCTGCAGGCTCGTGGCCTCCCGGCAGGTGCCTTGCCCCCTACTCCAAGTCTTTCCGGTCTCTTTCATTCCAGAAAAAATTATTCCGGATATTTTATTCCATTTGGACTCCGTTTAATATTCCTTATCTAAAAAACCCAAAAACAAGGAAAAAAACAGAAACTGACACTAGGCTCTAGATTAATAGGTTAGTCCCAAAAATAATATAAAGCAACATATAAATACATATTAAACATCCAAAATAGATAATATAATAACATGGAAGAATAAAAAATTATAGATATGTTGGAGACGTATCAGCATCCCCAAGCTTAATTCCTGCTCGTCCTCAAGTAGGTAAATGATAAAAACTATTATATGTGTATTTCTTTTCACAACAAACTATTATTTGTTCTATGACATGCGATAGAAATTATTATTTGTTGAATCACAAAAATATGTTGGTACCGTGCAACACACTAACAATTTGGTCAATAAGACGTAGGGTAGTTAAGATGGTTTTCAGGAAACGAGTGGAAAAATACCAAAGGTGGGAGAGGGGAAAATTAAAACGGGTTGTACATTAATTTTAGGGTCGCGATAACGCTTACACATGTGGTGGAAGCAACATTGACCAACACGCTTATAATACATAGATTACGTCACGTCACCGCATGCATGCATGCAGAAATCTTTTTTGATTTCTAGTTTCTAAAATGTTTTATCTCTTAAATGAAAAATCCGATTGAAGATCCATTTTCACCATTAAATCCGTATCGACGAGATCTTTGAAACTAGACACCATGTTGATATGTTTCGATGACTTTTTTCGGGCAACAATTGCCATGATGTTACACTGTAGTTGCCCTAGTGTTTACACTGAAGTTGTCATGATATGTTTCGGATATTTTTTTTCTTCTATGTTTAAAAGTAAATTTTGATGGATTACTAAAGAACTGCCATGATTCATACATTAAATTTGTCGTGGTTGATTACGAAATATATCTATGGTCCATTAATAAAAATTTCCATAAAAATAGTTGAAACATATAACGGTAGCTTTAATTTAGAAGAAAAAAATAGTTTGACCATGCATGACAACTTTAGTGTAAACAATATGACAACTACAGTGTAACATCATGACAATTGTTGCCAAAAAAATCATCAAAATATATCAATATTGGATCTAGTTTTAAAGATCTCGACGAGATGAATTTAATGGTAAAAATGGATTTTTAATTAGATTTGTTAATGGGGACTATTAGGCGCCGGTCAACCGGCCGAGACTCGGCCGGTCAAGCTTACACCGTTTGATTTAGCACGCCCAGCCGTCAGATCCGCAAGCTCGTCTTCGACCCTGTCCCCATTTGTGATCTGCTAAAAACTCAAACGACATAAATTCCCTTCGTCCCAACTTCTCTATGATCTTGGGCAGTGCTACGTCGACAGAAACCTTTTGTCGTCTCTTGAGCTTGCGTTGGTTTTCCCTTGAAGAGGAAATGGTGATGCAGCACAGGAGCAGCAATTATTTCCCTCAGTTTGAGAACCAAGGTATCAATCCAGTAGGAGAATCTCGTCAAGTCCAGAGTACCTGCACAAACACAAAGAGCTTGCACCCAACTCTATAAAGGCGTTGTCAATGCCTTCAAGATTGATTGCAAAGTGAGATCTGAAGCGGAAAGTGAAACGAAGAAAAAGTGTAAGGCTGAAAATATGATGTGGACTAGACCCGGGGCCATAGTGTTCACTAGAGGCTTCTCTCAAAATAGCAAATATTACGGTGGGTGAATAAATTACTGTCGAGCAATTGATAGAACCGCGCAAAGTCATGACTATATCTAAGGCAATGATCGTACATATAGGCATCACGTCCGAGACAAGTAGACCGATACTTTCTGCATCTACTAGACAAGTAGACCGATACTTTCTGCATCTACTACTATTACTCCACACATCGACCGCTATCCAACATGCATCTAGTGTATTGAGTTCATGACGAACAGAGTAACGCCTTAAACAAGATGACATGATGTAGAGGGATAAACTCAAACCAATGATGAAAACCCCATCTTTTTACCCTTGATGGCAACAACACGATGCGTGCCTTGCTACCCCTTCTATCACTGGGTGAGGTCACCGCACGGTATGAACCCAAAACCAAGCACTTCTCCCATTGCAAGAATCATAGATCTAGTTGACCAAACAAAACCCACAACTCGAAAAGAATTACAAGGATATAAAATCATGCATAAGAGAGATCAGAAGAAACTCAAATAAGATTCATAAATAATCTCAGCATAAATCCACAATTCATCGGATCTCGACAAACACACCGCAAAAGAAGATTACATCGGATAGATCTCCATGAAGATCATGGAGAACTTTGTATTGAAGATCCAAGAGAGAGAAGAAGCCATCTAGCTACTAACTACGGACCCATAGGTCTGAAGTGAACTACTCACGAGTCATTGGAGGGGCGATGATGATGATGAAGAAGCCCTCCACCTCCAAAGTTCCCTCCAGCAGGGTGCCGGGAAGGGTCTCCAGATGAGATCTCGCGGAAATGGAAGCTTTCGGCGGTGGAAAAGTATTTTCGAGGCTCCCCTGATTTTTTGCGGAATATTTGGGAATATATAGGCGCAAGACCTAGGTCAGGGGCGGCTAGGGAGGCCACAAGCCTGCCCACTGCCGCTTCCCCTGGTGGTGGAGTGGGGGCTTGTGGGCCCCCTGGAGCCCACCTGGCATGGCCCAAAAGCCCCCTGGAGCACATCGCAAAAGAAGATTACATCGGATAGATCTCCATGAAGATCATGGAGAACTTTCTATTGAAGATCCAAGAGAGAGAAGAAGCGATCTAGCTACTAGCTATGGACCCGTAGGTCTATGGTGAACTACTCACGCATCATCGGAGAGGTCATGGCGTTGATGAAGAAGCCCTCCGTATCCGAATGCCCCCTCCGGTAGGGCACCAGAACGTGCCCCAGATGGGATCTTGCAGAGACAGAAGCTTGTGCCGACGGAAAAGTACTTCGATGTTCTCCTGATTTTTTCTGGGATTTTAGGGAATTCATAGGCAAAAGACCTAGGGCAGAGGACGCCCAGGGAGCCCACAAGCCTAGGAGGCGCGGGCCCCCCTGGCCGTGGCTAGGGGGCTTGTGGGGTGCCTGGTGGCCCCCTGACCTGATTCTTAGGCTTCCCGATCTTTTTCTGTTTCGAAAAAAATCTTTTTGGCAGTTTCATTCCGTTTGGACTCCGTTTAAAATCCTCCTCTGAAAGGGGTCAAAAACATGGAAAAAACAGGAACTAGCACTTGGCACTGAGTTAATAATTTAGTCTCAAAAAAGATATAAAAGGCATACAAAACATCCAAAGTTTGACAAGATAATAGCATGAAACCATCAAAAATTATAGATATGTTGGAGACGTATCAAGCATCCCCAAGCTTAACTCCTTCTCGTCCTCGAGTAGGGAAGTGATAAAGACTGAATTTTGGATGTGGAATGCTACCTAGCATAGTTGTCCTTTGCAACTTCTTTCGTGTGACATGAATGTTCAGATCCGTAAGATTCAAAGCAATAGTTTTATATTGACATGAAAACAATAATACTTCAAGCAAACTAGCAAGGTAATCATGAACTTTCAAAATAACAAGGCCAAGGAAAGTTATCCCTACAAAATTATATAGTCTGGCTATGCTTCATCATCCTCACACAACTAATGTAAATCATGCACAACCCCAGTATTGGCCAAGTAATTGTTTTCGCACTCTTACTTTCTCAAACTTTTTATAACTATCACGCAATACATGAGTGTGAGCCATGGATATAGCACTATAGGTGGAATAGAGTGTGGTGGTGGTTGTGAGACAAAAAGGAGGAGATGGTCACATTGACTCGGCGTATCAAAGGGCTATGGAGATGCCCATTAATAGATATCAATGTGAATGAGTAGGGATTGCCATACAAAGGATGCACTAGAGCTATAAGTATGTGAAAGCTCCAAAGGAGAACTAGTGGGTGTGCATCCAACTTGCTTGCTCACGAAGACCTAGGAAAATTTTGAGGAAGCCCATCATTGGAATATACAAGCCAAGTTATATAATGAACATTCCCACTAGCATATGGTGGTGACGAAACGAGACGCTCTCAAACATGAAGAACATGGTGCTATTACGAAGCACAAGTGTGGAAAAAGATAGTAGCATTGTCCCTTCTCTCTTTTTCTCTCTTTTTTTTATTTGGGCTCTTAGGCCTCTTTTTTTCTCTTTTTTTATTTGGGCTCTTTGGCCTCTTTTTTTATTTCCTCAAGTGGGAAAATGCTCTAATAATGATGATCATTACACTTTTATTTACTCACAGCTCAAAGCTTAGAAATGACTCTATAGGAAATGCCTCCGGCAGTGTACCGGGATGTGCACAGATCTAGCTTGGCGTATGACGTTGAAACATCTCGCTAGCTATCTTACGATCATGCAATGGCAATACGAGAGTGACAGCACAAGTCATGAGACGGAACGGTGGGAGTTGCATGGCAATATATGTCGAAATGGCTATGAAAATGCCATAGTAGATAGGTATGGTGGCTGTTTTGAGGAAGGCAGATGGTGGGTTTATGTACCTCCAAGAATTGTGCGATACTAGAGAGGTTCGCAATGGTGGAAGGTGAAAGTGCATCTATACCATGGACAGAAGCTTGCGGCGGCAGAAATGTACTTTCGATGATCTCCTGATTTTTTCTAGGATTTTAGGGAATTTATAGGCGAAAGACCTAGGGCAGAGGAGGCCCAGGGAGCCCACAAGCCTGGGAGGCGCGGGCCCCCCTGGCCGTGGCTAGGGGGCTTGTGGGGTCCCTGGTGGCCCCTGCCCTGATTCTCAGGCTTCCCGATCTTTTTCTGTTTCGGAAAAAAATCTTTTTGGCAGTTTCGTTCCGTTTGGACTCCGTTTAAATTCCTCCTCTGAAAGGGGTCAAAAACATGGAAAAACAGGAACTAACACTTGGCACTGAGTTAATAAGTTAGTCTCAAAATATATAAAAGGCATACAAAACATCCAAAGTTTGACAAGATAATAGCATGAAACCATCGAAAATTATAGATACGTTGGAGACGTATCAGGCACACGGTTGGTCGTAGCTACACGGTGAATACACACCACCCCATGCCTGTAACAGCTCGCCCGTCGCCGTTTCGTGCGCCGCTGCTCGCCGGTCCATCTGTATGCAGCAAGCCATTGCAGCAAAAATATCTCGTGGACACCGGAAGAGCAGCTTGTGCCATTGGTTGGTTGTGAACCATTGCAGCACCCATCTTCGTTGGTCGCCCGAGCTTCGTCGGCTCGTCGCTCCCTACCATTGTCGTACAGTTCAAGCTTTTTCTTTCAACGGTTACGGTGGTAGCACAGTTGAAGCTTTCATTGCTATGGTTGAAGCTTTTTCTTTCCATGGTTATAACTTTTTTCGTTTGTTCAGTGGCCGGTGGAAGCTTTCTCGATCTCCGATTGAAGCTTTTTTCATCTAGGGTTGTAGCTATTTTGTCAAATGATTGTAACTTGCACAATGTTTGATTGTAGCTTTTCCATCAATGGTTGAAGCTTTTTAATTCAAGATTGAAGCTTTTATAGTCAACGGTTGCATCCCTAGTATGCTTCGGTTCGAGCACATGACTGCCATGGATTGCTGCATCGCCATGGCCATTGTCGTGCGTCCCGAAAAACACAGCACCATCCACAGCCTCGTCGCCCAAGGATTCGATAAGGAAGATGGATTGAGCGAAGGGGATGCGAGAAAGACGAAGTGGTCGAGAGGGAAGGGATAAGGTGGGGGAACACGCTGCTGGCCGCAGGATCTTGCCTGATCCAATGGGCCACGTCCGACCGACGTAAGACTTGTCCCGTGCCGGATGCAATCACTTTCCTTTTTCAATTAGAAGATAAAACATTTTTAAGCAAAAAACTTAAAAAGATTTTCGCTAATGTCATCTATTTTGACGTGGCAAAATGAATGATAATGAAGGCGTGTGATCAAATTGCAAACACCCACATGTGTGGGCGTTAGCTTTTCCTTAAATTTATCCATTCGGCCATTCAAGAGTTCCAATAATCATAATCCAAATCTTTTATTACTAGAACAGAAATATATCTTTTTATTATTATGGAAACATATTTGTGATATGATCATGATATCATTTATTCGCGTTATATATCTAACAGATGATGGTGGAGGATACGGGGTCGAAGCTGAACTTGGTACTCCACTCGTAGTTGAAGAAGACCTTTTCTTTAGGCCCTATCGGGCCGCCGCCGTTAAGGGAGCAGAGCTTGCCGTCGCCGTCTGGCTTGATGGCGGTGTCCGGGTAGACCTCGATGGAAGACTTGAACCCTGGGCACGCCAGCTTCACGTTCTTCTGCGTGCAGGCGCAGTTGTTCACCAGGTTCACAAAGTACTCTGGCCTTCCTCCCGGATCTGGCCAGGTGTCCGTGTGGACAACAATGTCTGAAGTTCTGCACCCTCCTGCAGTGCCTGCTTAAACACACGGTGAAAAAAGAGAGGTTATTTGTGGCTATATGGACCTAGAGACAATCTGATTGCAAATCCTAAATTGCTTGCTAGTTCTTGCTTCTTCATGATTGCTTTGCCATGCCTAACACCGTACCTCTGTTGCTGACGCCTAATAACAAACAGGCCACAAGGATCACCGCTGTCTTGATCTCCATGCTATTGTCTAGTACTAAGACCCGATGTGTAAGCAGATACGCTGTCTTGAGAGTGTTTTGTTTTATCTCGCTAATGGCAAATGACGGGCTATTTATAGGCGAACGGGCTATTTATAGGCCAACGGGCTATTTATAGGCGGAAGTTAATGTGCCATCGAGATTTCGAATCTTTTGTTTGAGGCAGTCATTCAACCACGATTCACCAAATAAATACACCGAATAAATACAGATTTGTTTGAGATAAGGTATAACTCCCTTTGTTCCCATTTATAAGGCGTAAATTTTGGGAACTTTTGATTTCGTAACCTTTCTAAAGCTTCTTGTCAGGATTTTTAACAACCTTGGAACCTTTGTAGAAGGTTCAAGTTCGATAACTCCTTTTCTCTTTTTCTGTGTGTTTTCTTCACGGTTTTCCTTTTTTGGTTTTTGTTTTATTTTTTCTTTCTATTTTTATCAGAGATTGTTGTTCGTCTTTTAAATGTCCCTAGTTTTTTTAGAGTATTCACAATTTTTCAAAAAATTATTGTTTTACTAAGAATGTTTATTTCTAAATATAATATTCAGATTTTCAAAAAATGTGCTCGTTTTCAGAAAAGTTTGGATATTTCAAAAGATGTTTGGAAATCTTAGAAATGTTCTAAAATTTCCAAAAAACAAAATTTAAATTTTTGCTTCAAACAATCTCTTGTCCACTTTTAAAAGTAATTATTTTTCTGTTTTGAAACGAAGAAATCATACTGAAAACTAAACATGTTGTCACCAATGGGTTGGGCCACTCGGAGAGCCCACGTTTTGGGGAATTTTTGCCCAATCAATTGTCCCTAGCAAGCCTTTAGTGGGGTGATTTCCCTCACGTTAGGGTTTTTTCCCTCCGGCGGCGATTTCGCCGCTGATGAGGTTTTGATCTTCCCCGCCGCCGAACTATCACAGGTTCTACGCCCCGTGCTCCGCTGGTGGCTCTAAGACCACGAGGGGACCGGGCTGGGCTGCTGGGGTAGCGATAGACTTAGGGTTCCACCACAAAAACCTGGTCGATCTTCCTCGGGTTAGGAATCTCATGTCTTGAGGAGACGCATCGGGATCAGCTGAGATCAGCGACGTCGACAGGATGATGAAGGAATTGGGTCTCCCTGAAGAGGATATGGATGACGTCGTCTTCGATGAGAAGGATGCCCCACCAGAGGCCGTCCGTTGGATAGCTCTGGCTAGGTTTCACTCTGAAAAAATCTACAGCCACACATGGTTCTTCAGAAGCATGCGCGCAGCCTAGGATCTGGCGCAGGTGGAAAGTTTCAGATCGCTCGAAGAAAATCTATACACCATCCACTTCTCATGCCTAGGGTATTGGGAAAGAGTGATGCAAGATGGACCATGGAACTTCCGAGGCGATGCTTTTATCATCAAGGAATATGATGGGGTGACCAAGCCATCGATGATCAATTTGGACTCCATAGAAATATGGATCCAAGATCCATGAAGTCCCATACAACTACGCCCACCTAGTTCGTGCATTAGCGGCCAAGGTGGGATAGGTGTTGTTCTCTGAAACCCCATCCCAAGATATCACGGGTAACTTCTACCGTGTGTGGGTCGGAATCAATGTCATGAAGCCACTCAAGAATGTTGTGTCCATGATACGGGATCCGAAGCGCCAAATCTACAAGGTGAAGTATGAAAAGCTACTCGATTGGTGCGTTGTGTGCGGTATGCTGGGGCATCTCTACAAGGAACATGACAATGGGATTCACCCCCCATCGGCACTGGTCTTCACGGAACTCCGGGCTGAATGGTTTATAAGGAGAGGTTGCAGCCCAAGCAGGGGCGTGACCGTAGGGGAGGTCGCCGAGGAGGACGCAATGGCGGCTGGGACAATGCAAAAAGGGAAGATATGAAGGGGAATCTAGCGAATGACATTAACGATGTTCGCATGGAAGATAAGAACGGGAAAAGAGATAGCAGCAATGAGATTGGGGGGATGGAGCTAGCACTGAGCAGATGGGGGGATGGAGCCAGCAAAACAACCAACTTTCTATATTCTCCCATGGCTCCTCAATGGCCAGTCCACCACTGAAAAGGGACCCAAAGAGATCAAAGGCAACTGCTAAAGCCTAAAGAGAACTTGACAACAGTAACCAAAAACTTGGCGGGATCACTAGATGGGCGCCACCGGGCTCAATGAGTATCATAAATTGGAACTACCGCGGTGCTAGCAAACCCGCGACAGTTCAAGAGCTTCGTGATCTAACGAGGCATTTTGCCCCCTCTATATTATGTATCCTTGTAACTCAGGTAGAGGGATCTAGAGTAGAAAGCATGGTAGACAATCTAGGGTTCAATAAAAGTTTTGTTGTTGGTAGTTCAGGCAGGAGTGATGGCCTTGGTGTATTCTCAAAAGATCAATAAAATAAAAAGTTATTGGTTACTCACAGTATCACATAGACATGGAAGTTGAGGGCCTAACGGTGTATCCCTTTCACGTCACCTTTGTTTATGGCAGGCTCAAGTCCTTGAGAGGTATAAACTCCGAGACATGATGCGAGGTGTTGTGACAGCTAGTTTGCTCCCGTGGGTAGCCATGGGTAATTTTAACAAAGTGCTTCATGCAAATGAATATGACGGAGTTGGCAGTTGTACTTAGGCTCAGATGGATGCATTTAGAGATGCCCTAGATACATGTGGTCGTTTGGACATAAGGTATAAGGGGAATCCATGGATTTTCGAGAAGAAGGTTGGAGGTGGGACATTCACTTGAGTCAGGCTGGAAAAATGTGTAGCCTCGGCAGATTGGATTCTTGCTATTCCACAAGAAAAATTGAGTCATGAAATAGTTGCTTCCTTCGATCACACACTGTTGCTGCTCTCCCTGATTGACGAGTGAGCAGGAACAATTGGACCTCGACCTTTCAAATATGAATTGATGTGGGAGTAACGTGATAACTTAGCGACTACTGTCGTGGTTTTGTCACGGCATATGTTCTCATGAGAGAACTTAGGTGTGAGGCCATCGCAGCTATGTGGCGGCTTGAGAGGGGTTGGTCGAAATCGAGAGACACGAGTTTACCCAGGTTCGGCCCCTCTGATGGAGGTAAATGCCTACGGCCTGCTTGTGCTTCATTGATGAAGGTGATGATCTCGATTACAAGGGTGCGGAATCGCTACCTCTAATCTCGAGGGTGTCTAATCTCTCTACCTCTAATGACTTAAACTTATGAATATGTCTAACTTGTCCCTCTTGTGACGCCTTACCCCTCCTTGTATCAGTGGAAGGGGTAGGTTTACATGTAGAGTCCTACTAGGAGTAGGAATAGGACTAGTCTCTCTTGAATCTTAATCCGGGTCTTGTCTCCTTCTCCGAGGAGTCTTTCCTCTTCTTGGGCTTTCTGTGTGAGCCGGCCCTCCTGGCCTCTCTATGAGTCGCCTTATGCCAAAGTGTACGCCAGGCCCTGGGCCTTCGTCATTTATCTGAGTCGCCTGTGAGGTAATCTATGAGCCTCCCTCGAGGTCACTGCTGAGTCGCCAAGTCCTTGGTGGGTCATACTTCAACCCGGGTTACACCGTGGGGTATATCCCCGACATTAGCCCCTATGTTAGCTTGAATTCATTCAAGGTAAGATCGTGAAATAAGAACAATAAATACGTTAAGGGACCAACTTGCTCTACTGGCCGGCTTGATTTACTGAAGTGGATCCTCGAAAATCCTGGTTTCTTCGAGCCGCCTTCAATCATCTCGTAAGTACATGTCCTCCGCAATAAAATACATGTGCCATTGAGTCGTCCTCCAATGCTTTGGCTTGATGAAATTTGGGGAGTAAGAAATCCTCACAATGTTGAGCCGTCTTCTCTTGCTTCGGCGGGTTTTGATCTATAATGGCGGGTCATGATTGTTGGTAATACCCCGTCAAACAACTGAACTCCAATTGACTTGATCAAATTATTAGGGATAAAGAAATCCATGTAATGCTGAACCGGTCTTTCAATGATTCAACTAGATAAAAAATATGTTGAGCCGGTCTTCCTCATAATTGACATCTTGAAAATGCTCTTCAATTTTTTGATATATCCATATTACCTATAGCCCCCAAGCTCCAAGTTTAGCAGTTCATGATGACTTGGAGGTTTGCAATAATATCTCTGACCATGTAGCCCCCAAGTGTCGGGTTGACTTTCCTGCATCAGCCCGGGACTTGCAATCATCTTATAGTTATAAAGCTTCATCTGGTGTAGCCCCCAAGGGCCGGCTCATCAATGTGTGATGGGTCGATTCTTCAATTTGAACCTCATGATCCATGAAACAACTGAGTACTATAGCCCTGAAGTGCCTGGTCGATTGCTTGCGGCGACTTGGGACTTCCATATTCTTCTCCTTTGAAAGTAAAGCATCATATGATGTAGCCCCCAAGGGCCGGGTCATTATGCAATAATGAGCACGGACTTTGTAAATCTGATGATGTAACCTTGAGAAGCAATGTGTAACCCCTAAGGGCGAGGTCATTATAAAAATGATGAGTCGGTTCTTCCTTGAATCCATACTTGAAATAAAGAGCGACCTGTAGCCCCCTAGGGCCGGCTTATCTCCTTGAGGTAGCCGGGTCTGTTGATGATGTGATGATTTGAAAAGCAGATTGCATTAGCCCCCAAGTGTCATGGTGCATGCTTGCAGCGACATGGGACTTTCATACTTTGATGTAATCTTGATTTGAATAATGTAGCCTGCAAGTGCGGAGTTGCGTACCTGCAGCGACTTGGGACTATTCCTTCCATTGTAGAATCATATCCACTCTCATGATGCCTTTGTGATGAAAGAAATCCTTGGTTGTTGTTGCAATGTAACCCGACAAATATATGGTTGAGAAATCCATAAGTGTTGTAGTTTACTACAGAGCACAAGTTGAAGAAATCCAAGAGCCGGTCAATTAGATGACCCGGCATGATATGTGATAGGGCGTCTCTTTGAAAATAATCAATTCTTCCGAGCTGACTTAAAGAACCGCAATCATTGAACACTGGTTATGATAAACCATGATGAAAATCCAACCATATTGGCTATCAAAGATTTATTTGCTCCTGCAAAAAAATATGCTTTGACCCGGTTTGAAGACCGGCATGATATGTATGTATGATGCATGATGAAATGCAATATGATGGATGTATATGATAGAATAATGTTGGCAACACCATAGTATGGCATCAAGTTATTTTAAATAAGCCAACCCAGTGAGTCATGGCGGCCGGCTCAGTGAGTGACGATGGGTAGGACGAGCTCTCAAGGCTCTAGTGGTACCCAAAAAGGTTAAGTCGGCTCAGTGAGTCACGGCAGGGTAGGACGAGCTTGCAAGGCTCTAGTGCTACCCTAAAGAGGCTTCCATAACAGACTTAGTTGTTTAGACTGGCTGATCGGGCGCAAGTCAAGGTTCAGTGAAGCAGGTTCACTGAACCCATGGTTTGTCTATTTTCCATATGTCGGCTCCCGCAAGTACCCTTCATGTTTTAACCTAGGAGAGTTGAGCGTCCAAATTGGATTGACTCGCCAAGAGTACATGGGACCATAGGGCGAGTCGCCAAACACACAGTCTAGTATAACCATTGCAGTGCATTAATTTTTCGCTAGCCAAGAGGGCATTCGGGCTGAACTCGGTGAGTAGAAGCCCCCAAGTGACCTATGACCAAGGAAAAGTCGAGCATATGATTACAGAAGCGTTTACGCTCTTATTGCAATACGACTTGGGAACTAGTAGCCCCCAAGTAAGCCGACTTAATCCTCAAAATCATATAAGGCGCCCATGTTTGAACCGTGCAACATGGCAACTTTGGTCCTCTTTGGCTTACAAGTACCCATGTTTGAACAAGTGCATCGTGGCAACTTGATGTCCCACAAGCGTATGGGATCGCAGCAGTTTTCGAGGGTAGAGTATTCAACCCAAATTTATTGATTCGACTCAAGGGGAAGCAAAAGAATATTCTCAAGTATTAGCAGTTGAGTTGTCAATTCAACCACACCTGAAAGATTAGTGTCTGCAAGCAAAGTATCAGTAGCAAGGTAGTATGATAGCAACGGTGCCAGAAAAAGCCTTGGTTGATGGGATTGTCAGTACCACTTACCTAGCCTCGACAACGGCGCCAGCAAAGTCTTGCAACAAGTAACAGCAGGGTAGCAAGGAACAATAGTAGCAGCAGCAGCAAAGTAACAAGTAACAACAGTAGCAACAGCAGCAAAGTGGCCCAATCCCTCTTGTAGAAAGGGACAATCCTAGGCAAAGTAACGTAGCGAGAACCAGTAGTAAAAGACTTGTAGGCAGTGGATCGGTGATGGATGAGTGTGACGGATGTGATTCATCATGTAACAGCTATAACACGGAGAGATATGTAACTAGCTCGCGTTCGTCAATCTAATGTAGGCATGTATTCCGTATGTAGTCATACGTGCTTAGGGAAAAGAACTTGCATGACATCCATTGTCCATCCCTCCTGCGGCAGCGGGGTCCTAATGGAAACTACGGGATATTAAGGTTCCCCTTTTAATAAAGAACTAGACTAACGCATTAACACGCGGTGAATACATGAACTCCTCATACTATGGTCATCTCCGGGAGTGGTTCCGGCTATTGTCACTCCGGGGTTGCCGGGTCATAACACATAGTAGGTGACTACAACTTGCAAGATAGGATCTAAACTACACATATATTGGCGACGACACAATAGGTTCAGATCTAAAATCATGGCACTCGGGCCCTAGTGATAAGCATTAAGCATAGCCAAGTAGTAGCAACATCAATGTAGAACATAGTGGATACTAGCGATCAATCCCCGTCAAGAACTAACTCGATTACATGATAGATCTCATCCAACTCATCACCGTCCGGCAAGCCTACGATGAGATTACTCTCGAACGATGAAGAGCATCATGGAATTGTCGATGAAGGAAGGTTGATGATGACTATGGCGATGATATCCCTCTCCGGAGCCCGAAACGGACTCCAGATGTGCCCTCCAGATGAAGAACAGGATGTGGCGGCGCCTCCGTATCGCAAAACGCAATGAAACCTTCTCTCTGATTTTTTTTCCAGGCGAAACGGAAGATATAGAACTGAGATTGGGGGCGGTGGTGCCACATGGGCCCCACAAGCCCTCATGGCGCGACCATAGGGGTGGTCGTGGCCCAGGGGCTTGTGGCCCACTGGCACGCCCCCTCACGTGGATCTTTGCGCATGTATTTTTCTTTTATTCCAGAAAAAATTTCCGTAAATTTTCTGGACGTTCCGAGAACTTTTATTTCTGCACAAAAACAACACCATGGCAATTCTGCTGAAAACAACGTCAGTCCAGGTTAGTTCCATTCAAATAATGCAAATTAGAGTCCAAAACAAGGGCAAAAGAGTTCGGAAAAGTAGATACGACAGAGACATATCACAACTTATCATCTTTCATACTGATAGCGTCCATGCTTGAACGGCTCATGAATCATCCGCCAATAAAGTCGGACACCCATGTTTGGATGGTCGCATCATGCCGACTTGTCTTCTTGGGTGATTTTAAATCTTTTCGCCAATGAGGCAGCAGCCCCGGGACCGGCTTAACTTCCCTGTAATGACCCGGGATTCTTGGATTATTCATCCCGGTTCAATCTGCCGAGCCATGTCCATGTAGCCTCCGAGTCTTAAGTCGACTCAAGGAGGCGGCTTGAGATTCTCCATACTTTATTGTGGCATAAACTGGCATAAGATTTGACAGTTGATGATGGATTTTTGACCCGTGCTTAATTCTCGGGTGGTCCGGCTCTCGTGGTTTCTCCAGAACCATTTTTCTTTTCCTTTGCTGCTTGCTTTGAATTATCGATTCAATAATGGCCGGCTCAAATTGTAGCTTCACGAGGTATGTTTCTGTGTCAAACTCTCCTGTTACATTTGATATGTTAAGGTAGATAGTATTGGGCAATGCGTCTATCCATTGAGCAATCCGACGCAAGTTGGAGCTAGTCCGTGTTTTGATGACGTTGTGTAAGAAATGAATGTCATTTTTTTCTTTGCTCCAATGTTGTTGTGGGATACGGGCCACATAGACATATTGTATATGTCCCTTGGGCGACTCATCTAGCCGAGCAATACACCATGGGGACGGCGGGTTGCGCGCATCTGTCGGGCGGCTCGTACTGGAGTGCACCGGCGGGTTAATTTGAATGTGAGAGTTGTGTGGCGATTTGAAACGTACGTGAGAATCGGCTACGACACTGTAAGTCGTCTTGGTCGCGCGACGTGAGAGTTGATCGCGTCATTTGTAAGCATGTGCATGAGTACATTCAGCAATGCAACATGGATGAACAGGAGTGTAGAATGATGCAGGTGTTGGGTAACGTAGCATAAATTCAAATAATTTCCTACGCATATTCAGATATTCCTATGGAGAGACCAGCAACGAGAGAGGGGGTGAGTGCATCTTCATACCTTTGAAGATTGCTAAGAGAAAGCGTTGCTAGAACGCGGTTGATGGAGTCGTACTCGCGGGGATTCAGATCGCGGTGTGATTCCGATCTAGTGCCGAACCACGGCACCTCCGCGTTCAACACACGTGCAACCCGGTGACATCTCCCGCACCTTGATCCAGCAAGGAGGAGGGAGAGGTTGGGGAAGATCTCCGGCATCACGACGGCGTGGTGTTGATGGAGAGACGAGGTCTCCCGGCAGGGCTTCGCCAAGCACCGGCAGAGAGGAGGAGAAAGAAGAGCAGGGCTGCGTCGAGGGAGATGGAAAACTGTGTGTCAAACAGCCCCCAAACCCCCACTATATATAGGAGGAGGGGAGGGGGCTGCCACCCCTAGGGTTCCCACCCTAGGTGGTGCGGAAGCCCCCCAGATGGGAGGTGCGGCGGCCAGGGCAGGGGGAGGGGTGGCGCACCCCTAGGTGGGCCTTAGGCCCACCAGCGCCTAGGGTTTCCCCCCTCTCCACCTCCTACGCCTTGGGCTGAGTGTGGGGGGCGCACCAGCCCACCTAGGGGCTGGTTCCCTCCCGCACTTGGCCCATCTAGCCACCCGGGGTCGTGGCCCCCTTCCGGTGGACCCCCGTGGCCACTCCCGGTGGTCCCGATGGTCCCGGTACGTTACCAGCGACGCCCGAAACACTTCCGGTGTCCAAAACCATCCGTCCTATATATCAATCTTTACCTCCGGACCATTCCGGAGCTCCTCGTGACGTCCGGGATCTCATTCGGGACTCCAAACAACTTTCGATAACCTTGTATAACAATTCCCTATAACCCTAGCGTCATCGAACCTTAAGTGTGTAGACCCTACGGGTTCGGGAGACAGGCAGACATGACCGAGACACCTCTCCGGCCAATAACCATCAGCGGGGTCTGGATACCCATGGTGGCTCCCACTTGCTCCACGATGATCTCATCGGATGAACCACAATGTCAAAGATTCAATCAATCCCGTATACAATTCCCTTTGTCTGTCGGTATAGAACTTGCCCGAGATTCGATCGTCGGTATACCTATACCTCGTTCAATCTCGTTACCGGTAAGTCTCTTTACTCGTTCCGTAGCACGTCATCGTGTGACTAACTCCTTAGTCACATTGAGCTCATGATGATGTTCTACCGAGTGGGCCCAGAGATACCTCTCCGTCACGCGGAGTGACAAATCCCGTTCTCGATTCGTACCAACCCAACAGACACTTTCAGAGATACCCGTAGTGCACCTTTATAGTCACCCAGTTACATTGTGACGTTTGATACACCCAAAGCACTCCTACGGTATCCGGGAGTTGCACAATCTCATGGTCGAAGGAAAAGACACTTGACATTAGAAAAGCTTTAGCATACGAACAATACGATCTAGTGCTATGCTTAGGATTGGGTCTTGTCCATCACATCATTCTTCCAATGATGTGATCCCGTTATCAATGGCATCTAATGCCCATGACCAGGAAACCATGATCATCTATTGACTAACGAGCTAGCCAACTAAAGGCTTGCTAGGGACACATTGTGATCTATTTATTCACACATGTATTACTGTTTCGTATTAATACAATTATAGCATGAACAATAGACGATTATCATGAACATGGAAATATGATAATAACCATTTTATTATTGCCTCTAGGGCATATTTCCAATAGCAGGTGCGTGCTCCATCTCCGAGGTATAATGCCACTTTTGTAATGAAGAATTGTTCTGTGAAAAAAATATTACAATCCAAAATAATTGTTCTAATTTTTTTATATGTATTGACAAAACAAAACGGATAAATATCACCTGATGTTTTTGCACGGCAGATGATCTGTGCACATATGACTGTATTGATAACGGGTCCAGATGGATTATAATAATAATCTCATAGTATCTTGAAGCCGGTCTTTGAAAAGATTTTGCGCTTAGTAGTAGTAGTACTCACAGAAACTCTAGCAGACCCCGCATTCGTCCGGCCCGCAAAAAGTCTTTGCAGTTCACGTAAAAAAGTTTTTGAGGGCTGGCCCGGGCTGGCACAGATGCAGTCCCCCCAAACGGACCCGTTAAAGAGCATATTCATGGAATATGCTTTGGTGGGGGAAAGCGCGGCAGAAATGTCCGCCCACCAACCGCTTTTTTCATATGCGGGGCACCGCAATGGTGAGGTGGAAACCCGCGAATACGCGGGTTGGGGACGAGATTTTACCATGCCTCGCAAAAATATTTGCAGTCCGGGACGGGATGCGAGGTCTGATCGGGCAGGTTTTCCCATCCCGACCCGCATTTTGGCGGTTATTTTCCGGGTTGGGGCGGGATGCGGGGTCTGCTAGAGTTGCTCTGAGTACAGTGTTCTGTAATGCCATGGTGTCAGCTTCTTCTTTCTCTACCCAGCCTGCTTGTTCTCCCTTTGTCTTCATACTCTGGCAGCCGACAGGGGCGCGGGGCGAGCTGGAGCCGGAGCAAACTCGGTGTGAAGCGGGTCGAACGGTGACGGGGCAGTCGTGGCGAGGTGAGGTAACGTGGAGCCGAGCGACTACGGGTGCGGCAGGCGTGGCGTCCGAGGCCGGTGGGCGGTGGCGAGTCATTGAGCACGACAGCAGCACATGCGGGTCGCGGTGGTGGCTTGGCTGGGGAGGCTTGTCAGCACCGACCCACGGCAAAGGCGGAAGTATCAGCGACGGCTCGACCGGGGTGGTTGATGGCGCCGGCCGGCGGCCGAAGCGCAGGAGCAGCCCAATGGCTCGGTGGATGCGGCAAGACGAAGTGGAGCACGACAGCAACACATGCGGGTCACGGTGACGGCTTGGCCGGGGCGGCTCGTCAACGCTAGCCCGCGACAGGGGTTAAAAAGCGGCCCGGTGGCTTGGTGGATGTGACGGCGGTGGCTCGATGAGCTGGCGTGGGCCTTTCAGATATGAATTGATGTGGGAGTCACGTGATAACTTAGCCACTACTGTCGTGGTTTTGTCACGGCATATGTCCTCGTGAGAGAACTTAGGTGTGAGGCCATCGCAGTTGTGTGGCGACTTGAGAGGGGTTGGTCGGAATCGAGAGACACGAGTTTACCCAGGTTCGGCCCCTCTGATGGAGGTAAATGCCTACGTCCTGCTTGTGATTGATGAACGTGATGATCCCGATTACAAGGGTGCGGAATCGCTACCTCTAATCTCGAGGGTGTCTAATCTGCCTATCTATAATGACTTGACCTTATGAATCTATCTAACTTGTCCCTGTTGGGGCGCCTTAGCCCTCCTTATATAAGTGGAAGGGGTAGGTTTACATGTAGAGTCCTACTAGGAGTAGGAATAGGACTAGTCTCTCTTGAATCCTAATCTGGGTCTTGTCTCCTTCTCGGAGGTGTCTTTCCTCTTCTTGGGCTTTTCGTGTGAGCCGGTGATGACCCACAAGTATAGGGGATCAATCGTAGTCCTTTCGATAAGTAAGAGTGTCGAACCCAACGAGGACCAGAAAGCTCTGATAAACGGTTTTCAGCAAGGTAATAACTGCAAGCACTGAAAGTAGTGGTAACAATTGATGGTGTAGCGAGGTGAAACGTAGAAATCTAAAAGTAACAAGTAACAAGTAGTAGCAACGGTGCAGCAAGTGGCCTAATCCCTTTTGTAGCAAGGGGCAAGTCTGAACAAAGTCTTATAGGAGGAAAAACGCTCCCGAGGACACACGGGAATTTCTGTCATGCTAGTTTCATCCTGTTCATATGATTCGCATTCGTTACTTTGATAGTTTGATATGTGGGTGGACCGGCGCTTGGGTACTGACCTTACTTGGAAAAGCATCCCACTTATGATTAACCTCTCTCGCAAGCATCCGCAACTACAAAAGAAGAATTAAGACAACGTCTAACCATAGCATTAAACTAGTGGATCCAAATCAGCCCCTCACGAAGTAACGCATAGACTGGGGTTTAAGCTTCTGTCACTCCAGCAATCCATCATCTACTTACTACTCCCCAATGCCTTCCTCTAGGCCCAAATATGGTGAACTGTTATGTAGTCGACGTTCACATAACATCACTAGAGGAAAAACAACAGACAACATATCAAAATACCGAACGATTATCAAATTCACATGACTATTATCACCATGACTTATCCCATGTCCCCAGGAACAAAAGTAACTACTCACCAAGCATAATCATAATCATGATCAGAGGTGTAATGAATAGCATCAAAGATCTGAACATAAACTCTTCCACCAAGTAATCCAACTAGCATCAACTACAAAGAGTAATCAACACTACTAGCAACCTTACAAGTACCAATCGGAGTCGCGAGACGAAGATTGGTTACAAGAGATGAACTAGGGATTGGAGAGGATATGGTGCTGATGAAGATGTTGTTGAAGATGCCTCCCCTCCGACGAGAGGAGTGTTGGTGATGACGATGGAGATGATTTCCCCCTCCGGGAGGGAAGTATCCTCGGCAGGATCGTCCTGCCGGAGCTCTAGACTGGATCTGCTCAAGTTCCGCCTCGTGGTGGAGGCGAAACCACGAAAAAGCTCCCGAATGATTTTTTTTTCTGGACCAAAACCCTACATATAAAAAAGAGGGGGGCTAGTGGGCCGTCAGGGAGCCCACAAGCCCCCACTCCGCCACCAGGGGGTGGTGGCGGTCGCACGGCTTGTGGCGCCCTGGCAGCCCCCCTCCGGTACTTCTTTCGCCCAGTATTTTTTATATAATCCCAAAAAAATCGACATAACATTTCAGGTCATTTGGAGATCTGCAGAATAGTGGACTAAGATTTTCTCCTTTTCCAGTCCAGAATTCCAGCTGCCTGAATTCTCCCTCTTCAAATAAACCTTGAAAACAAGAGAGAAAAGGCATAAATATGGTACCACAAAGTAATATAACTGCCCATAACGCAATAAATATCAACATGAAAGCATGATGCAAAATGGACGTATCAACTCCCCCAAGCTTAGACCTCGCTTGTCCTCAAGCGAAAACCAAGTTCCATAAACATGTCCACTTGTTTGGGGACGAAGGTGTCGTTAAAACATAATACGGACATGAGGGCATCATGATCACACATAGAACAGCAATACATCATAAAGATTCTTATGGGAAAGTAACAATTCCTTCACAAAGCAAAGCATGAAGCAAAAAGCTTACCGAGAAGTAACCAACAATAGTCCATAGTCATTGAAGCAATTGCAATTTATCACAACATCAGAAAGAGTCAAATAAGAGCTTGTAAGGCAAAACCACAAACTCAATCATCTCTTTTGTTTTCCACAATTGTTAGAACTCATGTGGTACTCATGGTGTCAAAGTTTCAGCTGGACACAGAGGAAGATAGGGGCTTATAGTTTTGCCTCCCAACTATTTACCTCAAGGGTAAAGTCAACAACAATAAAGCACAAGTACTCAACTCCAAGTTGATATATGAATATAGATCTTTCCCAAACATGTGGCGGTAGCCAAGACAAAGGCAAAAATAGGGAATTGGTGAAGATCACCATGACTCTTACAAGGGAAAAAAGTAAAGGTACAAGATAGGCCCTTTGCAGAGGGAAGCAGAGGTTGCCATGCGCTTTTGAGGTTTGAATGCGTGTCCTCTTAGTGGCGAGGAATGTCACTTTATATTGCCTCCTGTGATAAAGAACTTTATTATGCAGTCTGTCGCTTTTATGTCTTCCTCATCACAGGTTCGTACAAAGCTTATTTTCCACAAACTAATAGATCATACATATTAGAGAGCAATTTTTATTGCTTGCACCGATGACAACTTACTTTAAGGATCTTATTCTATCCATAGGTAGGTATGGTGGACTCTCATGGCAAAACTGGGTTGGAGGTTTACGGATGCACAAGTAGTATCTCTACTTGGTGCGGGAGTTTTGGCTAATATGAGGTGGAAGCAATCGTCACATGCTAAGGGATCTCTAATCATATAACATTGTTTGGAACCAAGCAAACACAATTCATTATGTTGTCTTCCTTGTCCAACATCTACTCCTAAGCATGTAATAGTTTGGTGAGTGCTCACAATTGTAAAAAGTGTCTAAGATGATATATTTATATGTGAACCTCTCTTTCCTTATTACTTCTTATTAATTGCAACAATGACTGAGGTCTATGTTGTTTTATTCTCAACAAGTTTCAATCATCATACGTGTCATATGTGAAGCTATCACTTTCCATAAGATCGTCTCGTAATCTATCATGCTATCGTTCTTTTCATACTTTTGATCATGGCACAAAGCAAATCCCTTGACTAAGATACCCTTTATTATATAGCTCGCGAGCTCGAATACATCGGGGGAGAGACAAAAGCAAAAGACTCAAACCAAACACTAAATACTTATTCCTCTAAGAGAAGAAATAAAAACTGAAAAAGGAAAGAACTAAAACAAAGGTAAAAGCAAAAGATATAAAGGTGATACGATACCAGGGCAACTCCCCCAAGCTTGGCAGAAGCCAAGGGGATTGCCCATACCAATGCTTAGTTGTCTTCCTTCGGTGGTGATGGTGGTGGAGTTGTTCAAGCAGTCTTGAGCTTGTCTAATTTCCACTTGAGCAAAAAGTTCTGCTCCCTTAAATCGTCATTTTCCTCCTCAAGCTTCAACACTCTATGGCAAAGCTCGTGCTTACTCTCCTGCAAGAAACGAGAGGGGATAAATATGGTCTTAGGCTTCCTCCTGGAGTTGGGGAGGCTTGACTTCTTGAACCCCACATGGGTGTTTGCAGGTTGAGTTAGAGGAGCCCCCTCTTCATCGGAACTCGTTTGTTCCTTCCCTTTGGGCTCATAGTCCTCTTCCTCATCAGTGGTCCAGCCATATGGTTCCAAGTCCCCATAGACCTTGGGGTTAGCAAGGTAGTCAGCCACATAGCTCTTCCCCTCTGAATCCTGAGAAGACATCTTGACCTAGATCTGCGGCAGAAACAAGCTCGAAACGAAAACAGAGGAAAACTACACGATAGGGAGATCAAAACCTTCGGGCGAGTATATATTGACTTTTTCTGGACCAGAAGGAGTGCTCCGCAAGAAAACGAAGTCTGGGAGGCACACGAGGTGCCCACAAGCTTGCCCTCTGCCACCAGGGGGTAGGGGCGGTGGCAGGGTTTGTGGCCGCCTCGTTCGCTCTCCGGACTGCTTTTTATTTTTCTAATTTTCCAAAAATTCCAAAACGGAGGAAATTTCCTATTGGAAAAGCATCGGAGTCCAATTTCTTACCGAAACAGATACCTCTTCGTTTTCAAGGTCTGAAATAGGCTGATAAACATCCCTTATGTACTGCTCTGGAGTTATGACATTGATGATATTGGTCTCAACATTTATGGGAGTACCAGAGATGTAATGCTTGATTCTTTGCCCATTTACCACTCTAGGAAAATTTCCTTCTGTGTTATTGATTTTGATGGCACCGGAACGATATACTTCCTCGATAACATAGGGACCTTCCCATTTAGAGAGAAGCTTGCCTGCAAAGAATCTCAAACGAGAATTGTATAGCAAGACATAATCACCTACATTGAACTCTCGTTTCTATATTCGTTTGTCGTGCCATCTCTTAACCTTTTCCTTAAACAACTTGGCATTCTCATATACCTGGGCCCTCCATTCATCTAACGAGCTGACATCAAACAACCGCTTCTCACCGGAAAGTTCGAAATCAAAGTTGAGCTCTTTGATTGCCCAATAAGCTTTGTGTTCCAGCTCAAGAGGTAAATGACAGGCCTTACCGTAAACCATTTTATACGGTGACATGCCCATGGGATTATTATAAGCGGTCCTATAAGCCCATAGTGCATCGTCAAGTTTTCTAGACCAATTCTTTCGAGATCTATTGACGGTGTTTTGTAGGATCAACTTGATCTCCCTATTACTCAACTCCACTTGACCACTAGACTGAGGATGATAAGGAGACGCAACTCTATGGTTGGCATCATACTTAGCGAGCATCTTGTGGAAAACACCATGAATAAAGTGTGAACCGCCATCAGTCATCAGATATCTACGGACTCCAAATCTTGGGAAAATAACCTCTTTAAGCATCTTAATAGAGGTGTGGTGATCAGCATTTTCAGTGGGGATAGCTTCTACCCACTTAGTAACGTAATCCATAGCAACTAAGATGTGAGTGTACCCATTGGAACTCGGGAAGGGTCCCATATAATCAAAGCCCCAGACATCAAATGGTTCAATGACAAGTGAATAGTTCATAGGCATTTCCTGACGCTTACTGATATTCCCTATTCTTTGGAATTCGTCACAAGACAAGACAAACTTAGAGGCGTCCTTGAAGAGAGTGGGCCAATAGAAACCTGATTGCAATACCTTATGGGTAGTTCTATCTCCAGCGTGGTGTCCTCCGTAGGCTTCGGAATGACACTTCTGTAAGATCTGTCCCTGTTCATGTTCAGGCACACAACGTCTAATAACACCATATACTCCTTCCTTATAAAGGTGAGGATCATCCCAAAAGTAGTGTCTCAAATCAAAGAAGAATTTCTTCTTTTGCTGATAGGTGAAATTGGGTGGTATGTATTTGGCTACGATATAATTTGCATAATTAGCATACCACGATGCACTATGTGAAGTGCGGATGACATTCAGTTGCTCATGAGGAAAGTTGTCATCAATTGGTAGTGGGTCATCAAGAACATTCTCTAGCCTAGACAAGTTATCTGCTACGGGGTTATCAGCACCCTTTCGGTCAACGACATGCAAATCAAATTCCTGTAGCAGGAGAACCCATCTGATCAGCCTAGGCTTAGCGTCCTTCTTCTCCATAAGATACTTCATAGCAGCATGATCAGAGTGAATAGTGACTTTGGAGTCAACTATATAAGATCTGAACTTTTCACATGCAAACACGACTGCTAAAAATTCCTTCTCCGTAGTGGCATAGTTTATTTGGGCACTGTCTAGAGTTATACTAGCGTAGTGAATAACATTCAACTTCTTGTCAACTCTCTGTCCTAGAACAGCACCAACAGCATAATCACTAGCATCACACATGATTTCAAAGGGAAAGTTCCAGTCAGGTGGTTGAACAATAGGTGCGGTTATCAAAGCCTTCTTAAGTATTTTGAAAGCTTCCTCACAATCCTCATCAAAAACAAAAGGAACATCCTTCTGCAAGAGGTTGGTAAGAGGCCTAGAAATCTTAGAGAAGTCTTAATTGAACCTTCTATAGAAACCAGCATGACCTAGGAAACTTCGTATACCTCTGATATCTGTGGGGCAAGGCATTTTCTCAATTGCATCAACCTTAGCCTTATCAACTTCAATGCCTCTCTCAGAAATTTTGTGTCCTAAGATGATACCTTCATAAACCATAAAGTGGCACTTCTCCCAATTCAAGACGAGGTTGGTATCTTCGCATATCTATAAGACTCGATCAAGGTTGCTGAGGCAATCATCAAAGGAAGACTCGTAAACGGAGAAGTCATCCATGAAAACCTCGACAATGTTTTCACAAAAGTCAGAGAATATAGCCATCATACATCTTTGGAAGGTGGCAGGTGCATTGCATAAGCCAAAAGGCATACGTCTATAGACAAAGGTACCGAAGGAGCAGGTGAAAGTGGTTTTCTCTTGATCAGATTGTGCAACGGGTATTTGCGAGAAACCTGAATAACCGTCTAGAAAGCAGAAGTGTGTGTGCTTTGATAGCCTTTCTAGCATGTCGTCGATAAACGGCAAAGGATAACGATCTTTCCTGGTTGCCTTGTTCAGTTTCCGGAAGTCCATCACCATCCTATAGCCAGTAATAATCCTTTGTGGGATTAGTTCATCCTTATCATTAGGAACAATGGTGATACATCCCTTCTTAGGTACGCAACGTACTGGACTTACCCAATCACTATGAGCAACAGGGTAAATGATTCCTGCTTCCAGAAGCTTTAATATTTCTTTTCTAACGACCTCTTTCATCTTAGGATTTAATCTCCTTTGATGATCAACAATTGGTTTAAAGTCAGGATCGGTTTTAATCTTGTGCTGACATAGAGTGGGACTAATACCCTTAAGATCATCAAGAGTATATCCAATAGCAGCACGGTGCTTCCTCAGAGTTCTTAGTAACTTCTTCTCTTCGTGCTCTGAGAGGAGAGCACTAATAATGACAGGATATATCTCCTTCTCATCAAGATATGCATACTTAAGAGTATCAGGCAACTGTTTAAGCTCGAACACAGGATCACCCTTTGGTGGGGGAGGATCCCAAAGCAGTTCAAGAGGTAGATTATTCTTGAAAATAGGATATTGTTCTAAGACAATTTTATCTATCTCATCTCTCTCCTCCATATGCATATCATTTTCATGCTCAAGCAGATATTGCTCTAAAGGATCCATAGGAGGTACGGCAATAGAGGCAAGAGCAATAATTTCATCCCTTCCAGACGACTCTCTTTCATGGGGTTGTCTTCCAAACTTGGAGAAGTTAAATTCATGAGACACACCCTCGAAACTAATTGTGACAGTCTGCTTAATGCAATCAATGTGAGCATTGACAGTGTTGAGAAAGGGTCTACCAAATATTATGGGACAAAAACTATCTTGTGCAGTACCAAGGACAAGGAAATTAGTAGGATACTTCGTCTTACCACAGATTACTTCTACGTCTCTCACAATTCCCAGAGGGCAGATAGTGTCTCTATTAGCTAGCGTAATAGTGACATCAATGGGTTCTAACTCAGCAGGTGCAATCTCATCTTTGATTTCATCATATAGAGAACGGGGATCGCACTAAGACTAGCTCCCATATCACATAAACCATGGTAACAGTGATCTCCTATCTTGACAGAAACAACGGGCAGGCCAACTACAGGTCCGTATTTGTCTTTCGCGTGAGGTTTAGCAATTCTAGCGGAGTCCTCGCAGAATTTGATAACATGCCCGTCTACGTCTTCGGCTAAGAGATCTTTGATAATAGCAACACTAGTTTCAACTCTAATCTCCTCAGGGGGTGCAAGTGGTCTAATGTAACCCCTACGTATCACAGTTGGGGCTTTAGAATAATCCTTTATCCTAGCAAGGTATGGTGGTTTCTCAATGTAAGCACAAGGAACAACAGGATCACTAAAAGCAATGACTTTCTCCTCAACTAGATTGGTTTTGGCTATGTTGCTTTCTACAGGAGGATGATATTTAAACCACTTCTCTTTGGGAAGATCAACATGAGCAGCAAAAGATTCACATAGAGAAGCTACTATCTCAGAGTCAAGTCCATACTTAGCGCCAAAATCTCTAGAAGTGTTTGTCTCAACAAAAGATTTAACGCAATCAAACTGGAAATTCATACCTGACTCCTTACCTTCCTCCAGCTCCCAATATTCAGAGTTGCGTTTGATTATCTCCAATAAATTCCACTTGTGGTCAATATCCTTCTTCATAAAAGAACTAGTACAAGAAGTGTCAAGGATGGTACGATCTTCATGAGAAAGCCGAGCATAAAAGTTTTGAGTGATAATATCTCTCGAGAGCTCATGATTGGGGCATGAATATAGCATTGATTTAAGCCTCCCCCAAGCTTGAGCTATGCTTTCCCTGTCACGAGGCCAAAAGTTATAAGTAAAGTTCCGATCACGATGTACTAAATGCATAGGATAGAACTTTTGATGAAATTCCAATTTCAACCGATTGTAGTCCCATGATCCAGTATCATCACATAGCCTATACCATGTCAACGCCTTATCCTTCAAAGATAAAGGAAATACTTTCTTCTTTACCTCATCCTCGGGCAAACCTGCAAGCTTAAATAAACCACAAACTTCATCTACATAGATTAGATGCAAGTCTGGATGTGAAGATCCATCTCCTGTGAAAGGATTAGCCAGCAGTTTCTCAAGCATACCCGAAGGAATTTCATAAAAGATATTTTCAGTAGGTACCTCAGGTTGAGGAACAACTCCTCGTGCTTCCTTTCGTGGTGAAGATACCCTGAACAAACTCCTCAAAGGAACAGTTTCCATAGTGACAAGTGACAATAAATTTCAGCACAGTATATAAATGTTTCCTTACAAATTTCCACTTACCAAAGGTGCTTCACTCCCCGGCAACGGCGCCATCAAAGAGTCTTGATGACACACAAGTATAGGGGATCAATCGTAGTCCTTTCGATAAGTAAGAGTGTCGAACCCGACGAGGATCAGAAGGCTCTGATAAACGGTTTTCAGCAAGGTAGTAACAGCAAGCACTGAAAGTAGCGGTAACAAGTGATGGTGTAGCGAGGTGAAACGTAGCAAGCGAAAAGTAACAAGTAACAAGTAGTAGCAACGGTGCAGCAAGTGGCCCAATCCCTTTTGTAGCAAGGGACAAGCCTGAACAAAGTCTTATAGGAGGAAAAACGCTCCCGAGGACACACGGGAATTTCTGTCATGCTAGTTTCATCATGTTCATATGATTCGCGTTCGTTACTTTGATAGTTTGATATGTGGGTGGACCGGCGCTTGGGTACTGCCCTTACTTGGACAAGCATCCCACTTATGATTAACCTCTCTCGCAAGCATCCGCAACTATAAAAGAAGAATTAAGACAATGTCTAACCATAGCATTAAACTAGTGGATCCAAATCAGCCCCTCACGAAGCAACGCATAGACTGGGGTTTAAGCTTCTGTCACTCCAGCAACCCATCATCTACTTACTACTCCCCAATGCCTTCCTCTAGGCCCAAATATGGTGAAGTGTTATGTAGTCGAGGTTCACATAACACCACTAGAGGAAAAACAACATACAACATATCAAAATACTGAACGAATATCAAATTCACATGACTATTATCAGCATGACTTATCCCATGTCCTCAGGAACAAAAGTAACTACTCACAAAGCATAATCATAATCATGATCAGAGGTGTAATGAATAGCATCAAGGATCTGAACATAAACTCTTCCACCAAGTAATCCAACTAGCATCAACTACAAAGAGTAATCAACACTACTAGCAACCTTACAAGTACCAATCGGAGTTGTGAGACGAAGATTGGTTACAAGAGATGAACTAGGGATTGGAGAGGAGATGGTGCTGATGAAGATGTTGTTGAAGATGCCTCCCCTCCGACGAGAGGAGTGTTGGTGATGACGATGGCGACGATTTCCCTCTCCGGGAGGGAAGTTTTCCCGGCAGGATCGTCCTGCCGGAGCTCTAGATTGGATCTGCTCAAGTTCCACCTTGTGGCGGCGGTGAAACCACAAAAAAGCTCTCGAATGATTTTTTTTCTGGTCCAAAACCCTTCATATAGCAAAAGAGTGGGGCTAGTGGGCCGTCAGGGAGCCCACAAGCCCCCACTCCGCCACCAGGGGGGTGGTGGCGGTGGCAGGGCTTGTGGTGCCCTGGCAGCCCCCCTCCAGTACTTCTTTCCCCCAGTATTTTTTATATAATCCCAAAAAATCCACGTAAGTTTTCAAGGCATTTGGAGATGTGCAGAATAGTGGACTAAGATTTGCTCCTTTTCTAGTCCAGAATTCCAGCTGCCTGAATTCTCCCTCTTCAAATAAACCTTGCAAAATAAGAGAGAAAAGGCATAAATATGGTTCCACAAAGTAATATAACAGCCCATAAAGAAATAAATATCAACATGAAAGCATGATGCAAAATGGACGTATCAGTTGGCCCTCCTGACCTCTCTATGAGTCGCCTTATGCCAGAGTGTACGTCGGGCCCTGGGTCATACTTCAAGCCGGGTTACACCATGGGGTATATCTGAGTCGCTTGCGAGGTAATCTATGAGTCGCTTGCGAGGTAATCTATGAGCCGCCCGCCAGGTCACTGCTGAGTCGCCAGTGGGACGCCAAGTCCTTGACGGGTCATACTTCAAGTGGGGTTACACCGTGGGGTATATCCCCGACAACTCCGATGGTGCAAAGCTGGGGACAGTGCTAGGGAGGAAGTGTTCAAGGGATTAAATAAAAACTTGGGCCGCTTTCTGAAGATCTTGATGATTGGGATCGCAATGTGTTTGGCAATATCAGGCTAGAGATTTGAAGTCTACAGAACCAGTTGGCTCTGTTGCGGTCGATCCTAGGGAGAACCGAGCCTTCTCGGGCAGAAATTAAAACATGTGACAGGCAGGTTGAATTGTTCAACAGAGGAGATTATGTGGCATCAAAGGGCTCGGATTGAGTGGTTAACACATGTTGATAAGAACACATACTTCTTCCACTTAAGGGCAAGTAGAAGGAGGAAAAAGAATCAATCAAGTCGCTAGCTCTGCCAGATGGGATGGTGACCGAGGTTGTAGCCGAGATAGAAGCGCATGTAATGAATTTCTACAACACCTTGTACTCATCTCAGGGAGTTCATGATATATATGAACCGTGTGCTTGATGCAGTACCTGTCGTGGGAACGACCCTGACAATAGAGGTCAGGGGTAGGTAAGGAGAGGGCACAGTCCTAGCTATGGCGAGTTCTTACACACGACGTATGTGTTCAGACTCATCTCGTGGAGGTAATAGACCTACGTCTCAGTTCTTTGGAGCTCTTGTCGTGTAGAATATGTGTGTTACAGGGGATGCTAACCCTTGTGCCAGAGGGGAGGGGTGGATTATATAGAGTGCGCTACCCCTCATCAAGGATACGACAACCAAGGGTTCGATAGTGGAAAATAATGGTGAGTGTTACTGATAATGTGCATAATAAATGCTAGTTATGACGACCAGTCGAATGCGTGCTGGTTGGCCTCCCTGGAGTGGCTTCTGGTCTTCTGCATCGACTATTTTCTGGTTCCTCCGAGTGAAAGGTGTCCGTCGAGTGAAAGGAGAAAACCTCCAAGTGGATGTTCTACCGAGTGACCCATTCACCATGGCGAGTCAGTCGGAGCCTTCCTAGTAATATTTAAGTCCTTCAATGTGGTGCCCTTAGGTAGGACATGTAGGTTAGGCCTATGACTCTACCCTAGGTACATATCCCCATCATTAGCCCCCGAATGGATCGGGGTTCGAGAGAGAAAGGGGTCGATGCAGATTCTGACAAGACACACAAACTCCGAATGTGCTTCAGGGCTTAGCAGAAGTTTGCATCGATTGAAGCCTTTGTCGTTCACCCTGATTGATTCTGTCTTGAAATGTGTCCGAGTGAAGTTGAGCATGAAAACTGGTCTGAGTGATCAACAGGGTCCTTTGATGCGACGGGTCACTTCGACAGGTCAGGATTTCACGGGATTTAAAATTTTGGTAAGCGCACGCCGTGAGGTGATGACGCAACGACCAGGGCAAGTGGGAGAGCGATGCCTCGATTATCGCGCCAACTTATTCGCCATGTATCACGCTTCCTCTGTTACTGGGATAGACAGAGATCTGACGGGCCCATAGGTCAGCGACTCACTCGGGCGATTATAAATTGGGACGGTGCTAGGATTGGAAAAGTGCGCCTCCTCAATTCCCCTTTGTTTCTTCTTCACCCCTGCTTCACGAGTGTCGCTTAGATTTTCCTTCACCACCGCCTTCAAGATGACGAAGGGCAAGACAGACAAGCTCGAGCGCGCCAAGAAAGGTGCCAAAGCAAAGAAGCCGTCAGGCGCCCGATCTGCGGCGCTGCTGGGATGGATCCAGGGGGATTTCCTCCCGTCAACCGTCAAGAAGGCGGACATCATGAACCTTGTCACCAACGGGTTGATAGCTGTTGAATCATGGAGGCTTCTTGAGGGAGAGGTCGAGCCGGAGGCACACGAAGGAGAGTGGGTCCTCCTCCTTACTCTTGGAAATATGCCCTAGAGGCAATAATAAAGTGGTTATTATTATATTTCCTAGTTCATGATAATTGTCTATTATTCATGCTATAATTGTATTAACTGAAAACCGTAATACATGTGTGAATATATCGATCACAATGTGTCCCTAGTGAGCCTCTAGTTGGCTAGCTCGTTGATCAATAGATGATCGTGGCTTCCTGATCATGGACATTGGATGTCATTGATAACGGGATCACATCATCAGAAAATGATGTGACGGACAAGATCCAATCCTAAGCATAGCACTAGATCGTGTTATTCTTCTGCTAAAGCTTTTCTAATGTCAAGTATCGTTTCCTTAGACCATGAGATTGTGCAACTCTCGGATACCGTAGGAGTGCTTTGGGTGTATCAAACGTCACAACGTAACTGGGTGATTATAAAGGTGCACTACAGGTATCTCCGAAAGTGTCTGTTGGGTTGGTACGAATCAAGACTGGGATTTGTCACTCCGTGTGTCTGGTGATTATAAAGGTGCACTACAGGTATCTCGGAGTTGAACCGGTGAGATGGCGGCGTCCTCATCGTTCCTACTCTGTTGGGAGCATCGCGCTTGAAGGTCGGGTCTTGAGGTTCCTCATTACGCTACATATGGTGTTCCCTACTGTCCAAGGTGAGCTTTAGAGGCGCATTGTACGTCACAGCCGGTGAGTCCAAGACGGTGGCTTTAGTGTGCCGACCAGGTTCCTCATCTACTTGCCACCTCCTTTTTGGCATCAAGGGTGGATGGTGTGTTGACGAGGAAAGTATAGTTGGAGTTGGTTGTCTTTGGAGATGAGAGGCACTGGTCGTGACGCGGCGATGTTGCTTACATGTGGTCAGGCTCTTGTAGTTGTGTAGTTGTGTTGTTGGTGGAGGATGTCTTCGGACTAGCCCTGGTGTGGATTTTTTTGCTACGCTTGTTGTTCGCAACAAGTTGTAGTCGTCTTGTAATTGAAAGTCTGCCCAACAGGCACCCAAAAAGTGCTCCATGCCTTAAAAGATTTGTTTTTTTTGCGCTAGACAACTCCAACAGAGGCTGCAAAACTATGCGCGTGCTAAAAAAATTTAGGCGCACACTGAAAAACGCTATCGCGCGCACCATATTTGGGACGCCGGATCGCGTACGCTTCACAATTTGCTCTGCTTGCTTTTTTGGGCACGGGTTTTTGGGCGTATGCTAAGGCCATGTTGATTCCTGTGATAAAAAATGCTATAGTGATTTGCTATAACTTTTATCATGCGTGAAATTTTTGTGATGTTGTTGGAGATGCTCTAGTCACTCGTCCCCTTCCTCCTTCTCCTTATAGGTCCACCCCAACAACCCGCCTCATCGTGGTCGCCTGCCTCCACGAGCGCCTCTCCGATCTTGAGGCCTCTAAGACTGTCGGACCCGCCTCACCGCCGCCCGTAAAGTCATCAAGACATGTGAACAGACGCCTGAAATATTGCAGGAAGTTGAAAAACTCCGGAGTAATAACTGTTACGTATATTCAAACAGACAAAAACCTCGCAGATCCTTTTACAAAAGGACTATCACGAAATGTGATAGATATTGCATCGAGGGAGATGGGTATGAGATCCATAGACGTTACACCATAGTAGTAATCGAACCTTAGTGATTGGAGATCCCGTGAATTAGGACCTGGGAAGACCAAGCGATTGATTAACAGGGGAGAGTAATAAGTGACCGTCTGTAAGTGAAAATGCAAAACTCTCATAGCTGTAAGGCTTAAGTGTTGTAAGGCAAGTTGGCAACATGTCTTAATGTGATTATGTTGGATATTGTAGCAAAGATTTTGTCCTACAAAGCAATCTTGAAATATCACACCTATATGAGCTCCGGTTGTAAAACGTCGCAATCTAGGGGATTTGGGTAATCTCTAGTAAGCTCACGAAGAGACTAGGGAGTACGACGTATATGCTCCAAACCGCGGGGTAGCCTACTAGCAGTCAGGTACTGATTAAGACTTTGAGTGAAACTTGTTCACACAAAAATAACAATTCAAGGCATAGTCCATTGTCAAGTTGTGAATGGATGTAGCTTAAATTCTAGGCAGAAGTTTAACTTAACAGTCTCTGCTGAAACACTGGTATATTAAACAAGTAGAGAGAAAAGGCAAATCTCTAAATAGGTATTTGAGATCTGGTGCGAAATTATTTAAATTAATGGGCTTGGCCCATCTACAAATTCTTAAATCTCAAATTGAGCCCATGAGTAAAATGTCAAGTGGTGGTGTGGTGGTGCTAAAGTTTAGTCTCATACTGCTAGTTAAGGAAGAGTTGGACCTCTTTATATAGTGAGTTCTCCCCACCATTTTAAGTGTGTGTTAAGAAGAGAAAGGAGATGACCACACGCGCGCGCTCGCTCGCCTCGCCTGGACGGACGACGCGTACGTGCGACATGCGCGTGAATGGTTCGCCGAATTCCGGTCATTTGCCTTGGGGGGGGGGGGGCTTCCTTTTGCCATTTTATTTTTTGTGTCTTGGCAGACAAGTTGAGAATTTCTTGTCCGGTAAGTATAGACTTGGAAATCAAGTCGGTTTGAGACGTGATCGCGACACGGAACCGACCTTGGTCCTCCTATATATATATACTGCTTACTGTGGTCGGCCAAAGGCACATCGAAAACATGTAGGGTTTTGCCTCGTCTCATAACTTGCGCCGCGATCGTAGTCTACCTCATCTCGAACGCCGGCGTGCATCAGCGTGCGAGAGACCAAGTCTCCGGAACCGTTCGTCTTTGCGATCCTGCACCGGGAGAGGACGAATTAAGTATTTGGGAAGCGTTTTGTGTGACTGTTCAAATTCGTCAATGCGAGTCGTCTACTGTCTATGTCGGAAACAAAGAGCTTTATTCAGAAATATCGTTTCTGTCGCTATGGAAACATAGTTTTGATATGACTTGATATCATCATTCGCAGTATATCTAACATACAATGGTGGAGGAGACGACTTGGAAGCTGAACTGGGTACTCGAGTGAACGTCGAAGAAGACCTTCTCCTTAGGCCCAACCGGGCGACCGCCGTAGAGGGAGCACAGCTTGCCGTCGCCGTCCGGCTTGATGGATGTGTCTGGGTAGACCTCGATGGAAGAGCTGAATCCCAGGCACGCCAGCTTCACGTTCTTCTGTGGGCAGCCGCAGTTGTTCACCAGCTTCCAGTATTGCACTGGCCTTCCTCCCGGATCCGGGTAGGTCTGCGAGGTCACAACAAGATCTGAAGTTCTGCACCCTGCTGCACTGCCTGCTTAAGCACACGATGAAAAAGAAATTAAAGGGTGCTTATATTGACCTAAACATAATCTGATCATAAATAACATGCAATTGCTTGCTACTCCCCCTGTTCAATTTTTATAAGGCCTTGTAGACATTTCAGACACAGTGTAAAACAACTCAATTTGAGTTGTGTAAAATGACTTATAAAAGTGAACGGAGGGAGTAGTTCTTTTCGCATGCCGAAAAACATACCTCTCTTGCTAATACCGAATAACAAACAGGCCACGAGGATCACCGCTGGCTTGATCTCCATGCTGATCTGTATGCCTAGATGTGTAAGCAGATATGCTGTCTTCAGCTTGTTTTGATTTACCTCGTCAATGGCAAATGCCGGGCTATTTATAGGCGAACGGGCCAGAGGAAGTTAATGTGTAATCAGGATTTTGATTCTTTGTTAATTTCAGGCAAGCATTCAATACACGATTCACCGGATATACAAGTACATAGTAGTACTATTTGATTGAGAAAAGGAATTAATGGATTATACGATCATATCACCAAATATATGGCCAGTTATTAGAGTCGTTATTTCTTGCCCTCGAGACCACCCTCCACCGGCGGAGCTTCTTGAGGGCAAAACCAGGCCGTGCCCGTCCAGCCCTGAGGAAGATTTTATACTTACTAGCCCACCATCTCAAAATAAATATCGCTCATTTAATATAAAATTTGTATTAGTTTAATTAGTTATAAATTTACGACACTTATTTTAAGACGGAGAAAATATATATGTGCAGCCCTGTAGCATACAACACTAGGCCACTCTTGACTTCGCATGGAACACTCAATTTCCTTCGCTTCCAGCACTACTTTGTCACGTAGGCCACTAGCTAGCTAGCCCGGAACCAGGTGAATCCCACATGGAGCTAGGGAACTGTATTATCTACTACTAGTAAACATCAAATATTATTACGCTAGCAACCAGCACTGCATAATCACGTGTAGCCAACGAATGCCCGTTGAATTAGTAAATTTTCGAATTACGGTTTTTCTAATACACATTTGTGAGATAAGTATTGCTCATCTAAGTCATATGTCATTGATCTTACATGAAGATTCGGATGGTTTTTTTTTCCTTTTATTTATGCTTGATTTAATTATTTATATATGCAATAACTATGTCACATCTAAATGTGTCCTAGACACATCCTTAAAATTAGGGCACCGCTACGCGTCCATTGATGGATTTATAGTAATCATCCGCCAGCTAATCCGCCGTCCGATGTATGCGCATGCACCGTCGGAAAACCAGCTCAGTCCCCATCCCTCACCACATCAAATCTTAAAACAACATTCCAGTTGCAGAAACAAGCATGCGGCTCTATCGCCTCCCCGACACACTAATTCCCGAAAGAACAAATCAGCTGCAGAAACACCCGTCGATCGATCTCCTGGCACATCTCGTTTGTCCCCTCCAGCACTCATTAATTCCTGAAAACAACGATCGCATTGCAGAAACAGCGGTCGTGTTGCAGAAAGAGAATGGCCAGGGCGGCGATGGCCACTACGGCGTGCGGCGATCGGCATCGCCGATCACTTCCTGAAGTTGCGACTGCACTTCTACAACGAAATGTGCACGTGCTTCCCTAACCCAGCCGTTCTCATCTCGTAGGCCACGGCCAGCCTCTTGGCCGCGAACCCAACAATGCCCATGGCACCTGCACGGGAACCTCCACGATGAGCTCCAGCACCACAGCCTCCTCCTTGGACCACCTAAGCGCCTTCTCCACCGCCTTGAGCGGCGCGTGGCCGCTGCCACGCAGCATCATGTTGAAGTCCTTGGCGTCATTGCCGCCGTCCTCGGGCCTCCCCACTTTTGCGGCCTTCGCAAGGGTCGTGTCCTGGTGCAGCAGCTTGGTCGTTCCGCCGTCCCTGTACCACAACGTGTCACCTTGTTGGGGTTGATCGCTGTGAGGAAGAAGTCGTAGTCCACCTCCAGGTGGTGCTGCGCACACGCGTTGTGCACGGAGAGCCTGTCCACTGAGAAGCTCGGCGGGTCCGGCAGCATCACGACGACGGAGAGCAAGACGCTGTCGCCCAGGAGCAGCGCGGACACAGCCGCCAGGCCGAGCGTCAGCAGAAACAATCTCTCCAATTCCTGAAAACAACGACAGCGTTGTAGAAACAACGACCGCGTTGCAGAAACTGGAAAGGGATGAATGACTGCAAGGTTAGAGAAAGGGGAGAGGAAGAAGAGAGGAAGAGCTATCTGAAGAGGAATAGATGGCTCTGAGGTTAGAGGAGAGCGAGAGGAAGGAGAGGGGAAGAGGGGGAGATGCAGAAGAAGAGGAGGCGGGGCGCGACTTCTCATCGGCGGGCGGCGTCGCGAGTGGTCGCTTGGGGCTCAGGACACGTGACCATCATAGCAGGAGGCGGACGCAGCAGACTGATCCCTCGGTTGAACACAAGCTTTATTGTTAAAATTATTATTTTTTATGTTCTTTTCTAGATGGCCCACCCTGTTTTTTCATCCTAGCTGTATCACTGCTCCAGACAGTCTACGTTTTTGGCCGTTGCATCTGTCCTCCTAGCGCGTGTTTTTCTTAATAACTCATAGGCGTGTTGATGGGGACCTCCTACCTGCCGCTCACTATGGCAGGCAGCCCTGCGCCGCACGGGGGGGCGCCAGAACTAGGCCGGCTCAGTTTTGTTTCTTTATTTTGTTACTTTTTTCCGTCTTTGTTTATTTTTTTTGGTTCGTTTTTTCTTTTCTTATTTTATTTGAAGAGAAATCAATTTTCGAATTTGAATAACTATTTTTTAAAATCATGAACAAATTTGGAAGCGTGAACAACTTTTTAAAGCATGAAAATTTTTTAAATCTTGAAAAAAAATTGAAAAGGAGAAATTTTTGAAAACCCTAAACAAATTTTAAACACGAACAAATTTTTTAAGCACCAAAATTTTTTGAATTTTGAGAACAAATTTTGAAGCCGAAAACAATTTAAAAAAACGTGAACAAGTTTTTAAAGCACGAACATTTTTCGAATCTTGAGAACAATTTTCAAACTGCATACAATTTTTAAAAAGTTAATAAATTTGGAAGCACGAACAATTTTTTAAAGCATGAACATTTTTTGAATCTTGAGAACAAATTTTTGAAAGGTGAATAATTTTGAAAACCCCAAAAAAATTGATCGCATGAACAAATTTTTAAAGCGCGAATATTTTTTGCATTTTGAGAACAATTTTAAAAAAACATGAACAAATTTGGAAGCGCACACAATTTTCTAAGTACATGAACATTTCTTTAATCTTGAGAACAAAATTTTGAAAAGGAGTATACAACTCCAAACAAATTTGAAAGAGCGAACAATTTTTTAAAGAACTAACATTTTTTGAAGTTTGAAAACAAGTTTTTGAAACCGAGAACAATTTTAGAAAACGTAAACGAATTTGGAAGCGCGAACAGTTATTTAAATACACAAAAATTTTGGAAAAACATAAACAATTTGTTAGCCTTTAAATAAATTTGAAAACAGGAGCATTTTACAAACAAAGAACTTTTTTTTCCACGAAAGAACAATTTTTGAAATTTGTGAACATTTTATTGAACAATTTTTGAAACACGAACATTTTTCAGAAGATGAAGACATTTTGGAAGCAGGAACACATTTTACAGCATGGACGTTTAAATATAAACTGTGAATACGAGAACATTTTTTGACATTCAAACAAAAATGATAAAATGGCAAACAGAAAAATAGAAAATGAACAAAGTGAAGGAAAAAATTTAAAAGGAAACAATAACATTTGTTTTTAAAAGAACATTTTCAAAAAATGGCGAATAATTTTTGAAGATGTCAGACTTTTTTCTAAAATCCCAAACATTTTTTGAAGCTAGGAATGTTTCTAAAAAAGGGCAAATATTTGAAATATAGAACATCTTTATAAAATCAGGAACATTTTCTGAATTTTACATTTTTTAAACATGAAATTAGGTTAAAAAATAACCATAGGAAAAATGGAAAAAAGAAACAAAAGAAAAAAAACAAAAAAGGAAAAAAAGGAAAAAAGAAACAGAAAAAGCACAAGAAAATTGAAGCAGAAACCGAAACTGCCTGCAGAGGGAGGTGGGCCGCTAGGCCGCCAACGAAACTGAAGCTCTTCTATTGTTTGGGTATATGGACGTCTGAAGCGACGCTGGTAAGTATGACTGTGTATAGATTTGAAAAACAATTCTAGAAATGGTCACCAAGGACTGAAATAATTTGTGGGATGTAAAAAGTGCAGATGCACGGTTTAAATAAATGTGCGTACAATTCAAAAAATATTCATAACATTTAAAACTGTCCGCACATTAAAATATTTGCATGATATATTTTCAAATGCATGAAAATGTTAAAAGTTGTTGCGTAAGAAATGTGCATACCATTTCAGAAAACTAGCAATGTTTTGGTTGAGTCCAGCCCAATGTGCATACCATTTCAGAAATCTAGCATGTTTTCCACCACAGGCCAAGCCCAATTTCTCACACTATGTGCTTCCTTGAATCCTGGCACACAAAAAAATATGGAAGCTCGTTGCGGCCAACTGCCGAGTGGATGCACAGGGTCGCCAGACTAGGCCGACCCAGATTGTTTTTCTATTTTCTTCTGTTCCTTCTTTTCTTTTCTGCTTTTTTTTTCTTTTTGATTCTTTCTTTTCTTTCTTTTTTCCTTTTCTTTTCTAATTTGAAGCAAAACATTGTTAGGATTTGAACACTAATATTTGAAAATTCGAATCAATTTTTTAAATAGCAAACATGTTTTGAATTTTCAATAAATATTTAAATATTAACAAATTTCAGATCCATGAACAAAATTATAAAACTGTGAACATTTTAAGAATCTGGAAAAAATATTTTGAAACCATGAACAGATTTCAAATTGTGAACAAAATTTAAAACATGAACAAATTTTGAAACCATAAAACATTTTTTCAATTACAAAAAAACTAGAAACATGAATATTTTCCAAAATTTCAGAAAAAAATTTCAAAAGCCGGAATATTTTTCAAATTACGAAAAAAAATCAAATTTTGGAACTTTTTTGAAAAAGCTTAAATATTTTGATCAAAATTCCAGAACAATTTCCCAATTTCCCGAATATTTTTTTCACAATTACGAAACAATTTAACAAATTCGGGAACATTTTTTCAAATTCCGCAACACTTTTTAAAATTCCGGAACTTTTTTCCAAATTCAGAACATTTTTTCAAATTCCGAAACAGTTTTTGAATATCCGGAACATTTTCTCGAATTCCGGAACATTTTTTCAATTTCGTAACATTTTTTCAAATTATGGAACATTTTTTGAAAATACGGAACATTTTTAAAATTGCGGAAAAAAAATAAATTCCGGTACATTTTTCAAATTTCAGAACATTTTTTCCAAATTCCGGAACATTTTTTCAAATTCTGGAACATTTTTCAAATTCTGAAACATTTTTTGAAAATCAAAAACATTTTTAAACAGCAACAGGAAAAAAAGAATAAAGAATAAATGAAAAAAATGAAAAAACGGTTCAGGGAATCTTCTAGAAAGTTTCCAAAATCAGAAAAAATTGGTTGGAAACCGCTAGAAGGTTCCCAAAACCGGATTGCTAACGGGCCGGCCTAAACCCGTCGTCGACTAGTAGCTTTTGTGCGTTTGCCCGCCTATTTGACGCAAAGAGCTTCAAATAGGGTTTCCCCCCTTTCTTCTGCACGTGTGTCGATGATGACCAACTCAAGCTAGTAAGATCCACGCCGCCATGCTACCCGCAGCCACACTCGCGCCGCCATCGTGTCTTCATTCACACCGGTGTGTCCTAGCCGGACACTGCTTACCAGAATCACTTGTAACTCACACAATTGGCGTGGTTCGATCCGATACGACTGTTTTCCTTTCCTTTTATTCGGTAGAACAGAAAACACAAAGAACGAGATAAACCAGGTTCGATCCGATATGACTGCCACTCGACGAAGCCAAGCCGGCATGCACGTCGACTACACCAACGACCCGGACACAAATACATCTCAGAGTTAATTCTCTAATCACGACAAGGCCACAAAGAAAATTGGGGGCTTGGTATATCAGAAAATGAGAAGTAGGATGGCCTCTCCCTCTTCCTCTCTCTCGGAGGCCGAGCCTGCGGAGACTAATATATCGAATCCCACCGCCGACTCCATTCACCCACCCACCCACGGCGTCGCTCGCTCGCTCCACTGAGCTCACCGACGACCTTCCCTCATGGCGGGGGGGGGGGGGGGCGTTGTCAGTTTTGAATCCGGCGGCTGGCTCCTCCGATGCGGGTGGTCGGGCCGCTGGCCCGTCACTACATGCGGTGGTTGCGTTGCCCTCGATTGACAGCAACTCGCGGGATGCGTGCAAGGAGATGCGGAGGGTGGTGTTGGAGCGGTTCCCCGACCATAGCGAGTGGTCGGAGATCCACATCAGAATCATCCGATTCGTGACATTAGCCGAGTCCTATCGATTCATGGGGGACAACGGGTGCATGGATGTGGAGTTCCTCTTCTGGGTGATCCAGGAGGCCGAGTCAGCCGATCTGGTGCAGGCGGCGCATTGGGCGTCCTACGGGACGACAAATCCATCACGCCTCAACATCTGGTTGCCGCGGGTGACGCCCTTGCCAGGATTCTGCCGAGAGTGCTGCCGCCAGGGGTATTTCCCTCTCGCAGCAACGTCTGATCTCGCCCCCGTTTTGTCAGCGTTGTTGGGATCTCGATCCCCCTCCTTGGCCTAATGATGAAGGTATGGACCCTATTCACCCCCCTCTCTAAAGACTAGATTGCTTGCATTCCATGCTAGGTGTGGTAGAGAGTCTCGGGATTTTGCTAAATGACATTTTTGTGATGAAAAATTGAAGGGTCCCTCTCAACGATTTGACAATTCTGTCGAGATGGATGTCGTTTCTATGGATGTGACTCCAAGTTAGCCTTTGGTTAGATCGTTGGCGCGCTTGGCTGTTGGAGATCGTGTGCCGATGACGAAGGTCTCCCGAGGTGATGTCTCGCTGGGGAGGGGTGGGATTCCCCCATCTCTTCCCAACTTACAAAAGGGGGCCCACCTTTGGGGTTGTGTCCTTGGTAAGAAAGCGGACAGTAGGAATGCGCGTTATCGCGTGGAAGACCTAGAAGTAGAGGAACACTTTGGCCAACTCTAGCTCATTCCCTCCCCCCCCCCCGACCGGCATCGTCTGGTTCCTCCATCCAAAACTAAGGGTGTTGGGCACTCTTTTGAGTTGCTTTTCTGGATCCGTAGGGATCTAGTGAAATCCGGTTCGTTCACTACTGCTGATTGCCACCCCTTTGTTCACCGCCCCTTCGATCCACCTCCTAGATCTATCGATTTGGTGCGTGAATGTCTAGGCCCTAGTTCTCTCTCATTTGTGGATATTATCAAATAAGGTGATCCGTTGGAGCATCGCCGAGGTGGGAGCACTAATAGAAAAGAGGGCTTTGGTCGAGGGTCTGCAATCCCATTAGTCCCGGTTCACCCACGAACCGGGATCTATGGTGTCATTGGTCCCGGTTCATGAGGCCAGGGCGTCGGTCGGGCATCGTGGGCCATTGGTCCCGCTTCAGGTCAACCCTTTGGTCCCGGTTCCGCACAAGAACCGGGACCAATAGGCCGGAACCATTTGTATCCCCCTTTAGTCCCGGTTGGTGGATCAAAGTGGGACGAGGTGGACCATTCGTATCCCCCTTTAGTCCCGGTTAGTGGTTCAAACCGGGACTAAGTGGTGGTGGCAACCGTTCATATCACCCTTTAGTCCCGGTTGGTGGCTCAACCCGGTACTAAAGGCCCAAACGGTTTGCCTCCCGCCTCGTTTCCAGCGATGAAAAGCACAACTGAAGCAGAGTCTCTCGCCATTCTCTGTTCTTCTCCTCTCTCACTCTCCTCTCTTCTTCCTCTGTTCTTTCCCTCTCTTATTCCCTTCTATTCTTCCACCATGCCAACTCGCGTCGGAGAGGTGCTCGCACATGGCAAGACCAAACTCGATGTCGTGTACACGAACAACAGCAGGGAGGTGCCACATTTTCTTAGACAGTTGAAGGGATGGCTTGACGCCACAGCGGAGCATGAGCAATTCTTGGGGCTTGATCTGGAGTACACGGCCAATCAACAAGGTGTTGTCTTCATCCAACTATGTTTCAAACTCCATGTCTTGATCTTCCAATGTGTGAGGTATGCTTTGAGGCTTTCTTTGATCCAAGGTTATGAAAATTGCATATATATAGTGATGTCTCTAGGTTCCATTGAATAGCAATATGTAGTTTCTATATATGTTCCATTGGGTAGTTAATTGAGGGTTTCTTGATCAATTCATATGATATGAAAATTGCATAGGATAGCAATATATGTTCCATTGGAATCCTATAAAGATCACTTTCTCTTTAGTTGTAGTGAAACAATTTTCTGCGGCGTTCTTTGATCCAAGGTTATGAAAATTGCATAGTGATCTCTCTAGGTTCCATTGGATAGCAATATGTAGTTTTTATATATGTTCCATTGGATAGTTAATTGAGGTTTTTTATCAACTCATAGGATATGAAAATTGCATAGGATAGAAATATGTTCCATTGGAATCCTATAAAGATCAATTTCTCTTTCGTTGTAGTGAAACAATTTTCCGCGGTGTTCTTTGACCCAATGTTATGAAAATTGCATGTAGTGATCTCTCTAGGTTCCATTGGATAGCAATATGCAGTTTCTATATATGTTCCATTGGATAGTTAATTGAGGATTTCTTGCATAGGATAGCAATATCTTCCATTGGAATCCTATAAAGATCAATTTCTCTTTAGTTGTAGTGAAACAATTTTCCTTGTTGCATATTTGCAAAACCATGGGAGAATATATATATATATATATATATATATATATATATATATATATATATATATATATATATATATATATATATATATATATATATATATATGTCATAGTTAATTTACGGTTTCTTGATCAATACATAGGATATGAAAATTGCATAGGATAGCAATATGTTCCATTTGAATTCTAAAGTTAATTTCCTTTTTAGTTGTAGTGAAACATTTTTCCTTGTTGCAGCAGTATGTAACATTTGTTCCATTTTAATTTGTTATTGTTGCAGTAGTGACAAGCATTTTCCAGAACTCATGGACTTCCTTCACAACGGCATAAGTTTTGCTAGTGTTGATATAAGGAACGAAAAGCTGAAGATGAGGCACAACTTCAGTATTGAGATACCGGCTGATTGCCACATTGATCTCCAACAGAAATTCACGCTTTGACATGACACGACTTCGATGGCTCATATGGCAGTCGCCTTGATCGACGAGGAGTATGCTGATATGAAGACCAAATTCCCAAGGTCTCAACACAGACATTGGGAGAGGACCCCACTTGACCCTATCAACATTGAGTATGCAACAAAAGATGCATATGTTTCATAAAAGTTGTACCGCAAGATTCGAGTCATCAACTATGGTCAGCGTCACCTCACACCAGTTTGGGGACATTCTGATTCAGACGATTCAGCCGAGTAGTGTTCACAACGGCGAACATTTGTATATATACATCTGTGCTAGCTATTATTATGTAATGTTTGGACGAATATTATTATGTACTGCCTGGACCAATTTATATATGTCTAGTTTCTGTTTGTGCCATTATAGTTTCCAAATTTGAATGGTTTAGCCCTTTCTAACTTCATATGCTACTTTTCATGGTATCATGCGCTTCGACTACATATATATACACGAAGTGCATCCAGTTTTTTCCGCAACCCTCTCAACTTTTTAGCACATGCTATGTGGGTGAAATGATGATACCATGCCAACTTTCAAACTATTCAAAGTTCATTTGTAGTGCTTTTCAATTTCTAGGTCATTTAGCTCAAAAATATCAGTAAATGCATGAAAAATACCAAATGAACTCAAAAAGTGTTGAAAATTGATGATGTGGCCTTGAATGGTGCATTTTGAACACACAAAAAGTCTTGAGTTCAAATAAGTTCAAAAAAATGAAATCCCTTTTGTAACAGATGAGTTTTCGTAAGAAACCATGATACTTCGATAGAGATTGTTTGGTTTGTACACGAAGTGCATCCAGTTTTTGCCGCAACCCTCTCAAATTTTTAGCACATGCTATGTGAGTGAAATGATGATACCATGCCAACTTTCAACCTATTCAGACCTCATTTGTAGTGTTTTTCAATTTCTGGGCCATTTAGCTCAAAAAAATCAGTAAATGCATGAAAATTCCAAATGAACTCAAAAAGCATTGAAAATTGATGATGTGGCCTTGAATGGTGCATTTTGAACACACAAAAAGTCTTGAGTTCAAATAAGTTCAAAAAAATGAAATCCCTCTTGTAAGAGATGAGTTTTCGTAAGAAACCCTCATACTTTGAAAGAGAATGTCCGATTTGTAGACGAAGTGCATCTAGTTTTTCCTGCAACCCTCTCAACTTTTTAGCACATGCTATGTGGGTGAAATGATGATACCATGCCAAATATCAACCTATTCAGAGTTCATTTCTAGTGCTTTTCAATTCCTGGGTCATTTAGCTCCAACAAATCACTAAATGCATGAAAAATACCAAATGAACGCAGAAATTGTTGAAAATTGATGATATGGCCTTGAATGGTGCATTTTCAACACACAAAAAGTCTTGAGTTCAAATAAGTTCAAAAAAATAAAAACCCTTTTGTAAAAGATCACTTTTCGTAAGAAACTATGATACTTCGAAAGAGATTGTGCGATTCGTACACGAAATGCATCCAGATTTTGCCACAACCCTCTCAACTTTTTAGCACATGCCATGTGGGTGAAATTATGATACCATGCCAACTTTCAACCTATTCAGAGTTCATTTGTAGTGCTTTTCAATTTCTGGGTCATTTAGCACAATAAATCAGTAAATGCATGAAAAATACCAAATGAACTCAAAAAGTGTTGAAAATTGATGATGTGGCCTTGAATGGTGCATTTTGAACACACAAAAAGTCTTGAGTTCAAATAGGTTCACAAAAATGAAATCCCTTTTGTAACACATGAGTTTTTGTAAGAAACCGTGATACTTCGAAAGAGATTGTCCGATTTGTACACGAAATGCATCCAGTTTTTGCCGCAACCCTCTCAAATTTTTAGCACATGCTACGTGGGTGAAATGATGATACCATGCCAACTTTCAACCAATTCAGAGTTCATTTGTAGTGCTTTTCAATTTCTGGGTCATTTAGCTCAAAAAAAAAATCAGTAAATGCATCAAAACACCAAATGAACTCGAAAGTGTTGAAAATTGATGATGTGGCCTTGAATGGTGCATCTATAACACACACAAAGTCTTGAGTTCAAATAAGTTCAAAAAAATGAAATCCCTTTTGTAACAGATGAGTTTTCGTAAGAAACTGTGAAACTTCGAAAGAGATTGTCCGATTTGTACACGAAGTGCATCCAGTTTTTGCCGGAAGCCTCTCATCTTTTTAGCACATTCTATTTAGGTGAAATGATGATACCATGCCAACTTTCAACCTATTCATAGTTCATTTCTAGTGCTTTTCAATTTCTGGGTCATTTAGCTCAAAATATCACTAAATGTAAGAAAACACCAAATGAACTCAGAAAGTGTTGAAAATTGATGATGTGGCCTTGAATGGTGCATTTTGAACACACAAAAAGTCTTGAGTTCAAATAGGTTCAAAAAATGAAATCCCTTTTCTAACACATGAGTTTTTGTAAGAAACCCTCATACTTCGAAAGAAATTGTCCGATTTGTACACGAAGTGCATCCAGTTTTTGCCGCTACCCTCTCAACTTTTTAGCACATTCTATGTGGGTGAAATGATGATACCATGCCAATTTTCAACCTCTTTAGAGTTCATTTGTAGTGCTTTTCAATTTCTGGGTCATTTAGCTCAAAAAATTCACTAAATGCATGAAAAATACCAAATGAACTCAGACAGTGTTGAAAAGTGATGATGTGGCCTTGAATGGTGCATTTTTAACACACAAAAAGCCTTGAGTTCAAATAAGTTCAAAAAAATTAAATCCCTTTTGTAACACATGAGTTTTTGTAAGAAACCGTGATACTTCGAAAGAGATTGTCCGATTTGTACACGAAGGGCATCCAGTTTTTTACGCAACCCTCTCAACTTTTAAGCACATTCTATGTGGGTGAAATGATGATACCATGCCAACTTTCAACCTATTCAGAGTTCATTTGTAGTGCTTTTCAATTTCTGGGTCATTTAGCTCAAAAAAATCAGTAAATGCATAAAAATACCAAATGAACTAAGAAAGTGTCGAAAATTCATGATGTGTCCTTGAATGGTGCATTTTGAACAAACAAAAAGTCTTGAGTTAAAATAAGTTCAAAAAAATGAAATCCCTTTTGTAACACATGAGTTTTTGTAAGAAATCCTCAAACTTCGAAAGAGATTGTCCGATTTGTACACGAAGTGCATCTAGTTTTTGTCGCAAGCCTCTCAACGTTTTAGCACATGCTATGTATTTGAAATGATGATACCATGTCAACTTTCAACCTATTCAGAGTTCATTTGTATTGCTTTTCAATTTCTGGGTCATTTAGCTCAAAAAAATTAGTGAATGCATGAAAAATAACAATTGAACTAAGAAAGTGTTGAAAATTGATGATGTGGCCTTGAATGGTGCATTTTTAACATACAAAAGGTCTTGAGTTCAAATATGTTTAAAAAAATGAAATCCCTTTTGTAACACATGAGTTTTCATAAGAAACCGTCATACTTCGAAAGAGATTGTCCGATTTGTACACGAAGTGCATCTAGTTTTTGCCGCAACCCACTCAACTTTTTAGCACATGCTATGTGGGTGAAATGATGATACCATGCCAACTTTCAACTTATTCACAGTTCATTTGTTGCGCTTTTCAATTTCTGGGTCATTTAGCTCAAAAAATCAGTAAATGCATGAAAAATACCAAATAAACTTACAAAGTGTTGAAAAATGATGATCTGGCGATGAATGGTGCATTTTGAACACACAAAAAGTCTTGAGTTCAAATAAGTTCAAAAAAATGATAGCCCTTTTGTAACAGATGATTTTCGTAAGAAAACCTCATACTTCAAAAGAAATTGTCTGATTTGGACACGAAGTGCATCCCGTTTTTGCCGCAACCCTCTCAACTTTTTAGCACATGCTATCTGGGTGAAATGATGATACCATGCTAACTTTCAACCTATTCAGAGTTCATTTGTAGTGCTTTTCAATTTCTGGGTCATTTAGCTCAAAATAAGTTTGTATATGCATGAAAAATACCAAATGAACCGAGAAAGTATTGAAAATTGATTATGTGGCCTTGAATGGTGCATTTTCAACACACAAAAAGTCTTGAGTTCAAATAAGTTCGAAAAAATGAAATCCCTTTTGTAATAGATCTGTTTTTGATTAAAATAGTCATTTAAAATAACCTAAAACCTACCAAATTAATTATAATGATACAAACACAGTAATATTAAATAGCAGGACAAATAATCACTAAAAAATCAACTTTTTAGGAAAGTTATTCACAAAATAGAATAAATAAAGTAAAAAACAAAACAAAAAAACCTGATTTTTAAAAAATGCCACCTACTAGGCCACCACGGCCTGAAAACAAAGATTCAAGAGGAGACACACCAAGCACTTTAAGACCCTCGTGATTTGCATCACTAGAACGCACCCTTTTAAACCATTCATGCCTAGCGCGAATTTGGGCGGTTCTTTCTTTGCTCTCATTCATGGAGACACGCATAACTTTCAAAGTTTCATCCAAGTTGACCTTGGGAAGAGCGCATCTAACTTTCAAAGCATCAATATCACAGGACATCCTATCAACGCTTTTAGCCAAATCGTCTATTTTGAGTAGTTTTTCCTCTATGGACGCATTGAAAATCTTTTGAGAGTTGATGAACTCTTTGATATTACTCTCTAAATTAGTGGGTAATTTGTTGTGATTTCCATAAGTGTTGTTGTAGGAATTGCCATAATTGTTAGAGGAGTTACTAGGAAAAGGCCTAGGAACATAGTTTCCTCTAAAAGCATTGTTGTTGCCAAAATTGTTCCTACCAACAAAATTCACGTCCAAACTAGCGTTGCTACTCTCAATCAAAGAAGATAGTGGCATGTCATTAGGATCTACGGTAGCGTTTCTACTAGCAACCAAATTCATCAACTCGTCCATCTTAGCACTAAGCGAATTGATTTCTTCTATAGCGTGCACCTTTTTGCTAGCAGGCGACCTTTCAGTGTGCCACTGAGAGTAGTTGATCATGATATTGTCTAGGAGTTTTGTAGCGTCTCCTAACGTGATTTCCATGAACGTTCCACCTGAGGCGGAGTACAAGATATTGCGAGAAGCGAAGTTCAAGCCAGCATAAAAGATTTGTATAATCATCCACAAACTCAAGCCATGAGCGGGACAATTTCAAATCATAAGCTTCATCCTCTCCCAAGATTGTGCAACGTGTTCATGATCAAGTTGCTTGAAATTCATGATATCGTTACGTAAGGAGATGATCTTAGCCGGCGGAAAATACTTGGATATGTAAGCATCTTTGCACTTATCCCAAGAGTCGATACTATTTTTAGGCAAAGAAGAAAACCAAGTTTTTGCGCGATCTTGCAACGAGAAAGGAAAAAGTTTCAACTTAATCACGTCATTATCCACATCTCTTTTCTTTTGCATATCGCAAAGCTCAATGAAGGTATTGAGATGGGATGTGGCATCTTCACTAGGAAGGCCAGAGAATTGCTCTTTCATAACAAGATTCAGCAAAGCTGCGTTGATTTCATACGATTCCGCACTAGTGGCGGGAGCAATCGGAGTACTAATAAAATCATTATTATTAGTCCTCGAGAAGTCGCAAGTTTGGTGTTTTCAGCCATGATGACTTCAACAAACAAACAAGCACACAAGCAAGCAAGAAAACCGGCAAAGGGAAACGACAAAGGCAAAAGAAAACGGAGAAGGAGAAAGGCAAATGAAAACGGCAAATGTGAAGTGGGGGAGAGGAAAACGAGAGGCAACTGGCAACAAAAGTAAATGCAAGAGATGAGTTTGTGAGACCTACTTGGATAGATCTTGATCTCTCCTCCTCGGCAACGGCGCCAGAAATAATTCTGATATCAGTTGTGCTTCCCTGGTAGTGGCGCCAGGAATAGTCGTGTCGACGGCACCAGGAATCCTTCTGCTACGGCTACGCCTTAAGGGACTTCCTAGGAAAATATGCAAAGGATTTCCCCCGTGGCCTTGGAGCCTTGCGTTGGTGTTCCCTCGAAGCGGAAAGGGTGATGCAACACAGCGGTGGTAAGTATTTCCCTCAGTTTGAGAACCAAGGTATCAATCCAGTGGAGGAGTATCACAAGATCCTGCACAAACACAAAAAGCTTGCTCCCACCGCTATGAAGGGGTTGTCAATCCCTTAAAGATTGTTTGCCAAGTGAGAACTGAAAGCAACAAAGTAACAAAACAAAGTAAAAGCAAAAGTGGAAATGATGTGAATAGACCCGGGGGCCATAGTGTTTACTAGTGGCTTCTCTCATGAAAGCAAGTAGACGGCGGGTGAACAAATTACTGTCGAGCAATTGATAGAACCGCGCAAAATCGTGACGTCATCTATGGCAATGATTATATCTATAGGCATCATGTCCAGAACAATTAGACCGATACTGTCTGCATCTACTACTATTACTCCACACGTCGACCGCTATCCAGCATGCATCTAGTGTATTAAGTCCAAAAGAACAGAGTAACGCCTTAAGCAAGATGACATGATGTGGATGGACAATCTCATATCAACGACAGAGCCCATCTTGTTACCCTTGATGGCAACTACTTAATGTGTGCCTTGCTGCCCCTATTGTCACTGGGAAAGGTCACCACATGGTAAGAACCCAAAACCAAGCACTTCTCCCATTGCAAGAATCATAGATCTAGTTGGCCAAACAAAACCCAAGACTCGGAGAGACTTACAAGGATATCAAATCATGCATATAAGAAATCAGCAAAGACTCAAATATATATCATAGATAATCTAATCACAAATCCACAATTCATTGGATCTCGACAAACACACCGCCAAAGAAGATTACATCGGATAGATCTCCATGAAGATCATGGAGAACTTTGTATTGAAGATCCAAGAGAGAGAAGAAGCCATCTAGCTACTAACTACGGACCCGTAGGTCTGAAGTGAACTACTCACGAGTCATTGGAGGGGCGATGATGATGATGAAGAAGCCCTCCAACTCCAAAGTCCCCTCCGGCAGGGCGCCGGGGAGGGTCCCCAGATGAGATCTCGCGGAAACGGAAGCTTGCGGCGGCGGAAAAGTATTTTCGTGGCTCGCATGACTTTTTGTTGTATTTTAGGGAATATATAGGCCAAAGATCTAGGTGAGGGGGCACCCAGGGAGGCCACAAGCCCTACCACCGCCACCTCCCCTGGTGGCGGAGTGGGGGCTTGTGGGATCCCTGGAGCCCTCCTGGCTTGGCCCACAGGCCCCCTGATCTTCTTTCGTTCGGGAAAAAATCATTTCGGGGATTTTATTCCGTTTGGACTCAGTTCCAAAACCAGATCTGAAAAGAGCCAAAAACACAGAAACAACAGGAACTGGCACTTGGCACTGAATTAATAAGTTAGTCCCAAAAAAGATATAAAAGGTACATAAAACATCCAAAGATGACAAGATAACAGCATGAAACCATAAAAAATTATAGATACATTTGAGACGTATCAGAGGACTCCTAGGCTCAAGAAGTAGGTGTTATAGTGATTGTCAATCTCTCCGGCCTCGTAGTTTGCAAAGGATCAATACACAAGCGGGAAAGTAATAGTGATTGCAACAGAAAAGTAAATGAAAAGTGGTAAATGATGGAGGTGTAAACAATGATGGTGATATGGACCGGAGTCACATGATGTTCACTAGTGATGTCTCTCTCCCAAAAGACGATAAACAACTATGCTTGGGTAAACAAATCACAGTTGGGCAATTGAAAGAATTATGATCGCACCGTAATGCTAATTATGCTACTTGATAGTTAGAGGTTCAATAGTAATGGGTAGTACGCCAAGAGAAGTAGACCATTTATTCATCAGCATCTACTTACTAATCATCCACCTTGAGATATCTATCTAGAACATCTCGCCGGTATTAAGTTGCGAGCGCCACCCAAAGTGTAAACTCAAAGCAACAAACAACTGCATTAACGAACTATGCTTAAGGTAAACAATCCTTGCAAACGTGGTCACAAGAACCGTTGTTTTCTCCCTGGTGGCAACAAGCACATCCCCTAATCTCATGTTTCTATCACTCAAGCCACACATCGAGGGGCATGAATCCACAATCATGCATAGCACTCCCTCTTGGAGTTACAATCTACTACTTGGCCAAAGCAATAAATAGCAACGGAGAAGTGCATGAATATCTAAGGAACATAATATAAAAGAATAATCAAATATATAACTCATAACAATCTTGAACATAATCTCATAATCCATCGGATCTCAACAAACCGAGCATAGCAATATCAAGAGAATTACATAGATGCCTTGATCATGTAGGGCAACTCACAAGGACTAACCATTGAAGCACAAGATTGGAGAGAACACATCACATAGCTACTGGTCATGGACTCATGGTCCAAGGAGGACTACTCACGGCACGTCTGGGAAGTGTCCATTGTTGGGGAACGTCGCATGGGAAACAAAAAATTTCCTACGCGCACGAAGACCTATCATGGTGATGTCCATCTACGAGAGGGGATGTGTGATCTATGTACCCTTGTAGAACGTATTGAAGAAGCGTTAGTGAACGCGGTTGATGTAGTGGAATGTCCTCACGTCCCTCGATCCGCCCCGCGAACTATCCCGCGATCAGTCCCACGATCTAGTGCCGAACGAACGGCACCTCCGCGTTCAGCACACGTACAGCTCGACGATGATCTCGGCCTTCTTGATCCAGCAAGAGAGACGGAGAGGTAGAAGAGTTCTCCGGCAGCGTGACGGCGCTCCGGAGGTTGGTGATGATCTTATCTCAGCAGGGCTCCGCCCGAGCTCCTCAGAAACGCGATCTAGAGGTAAAACCGTGGATATATGTGGTCGGGCTGCCGTGGCAAAGTTGTCTCAAATCAGCCCTAAAACCCCACTATATATAGGAGGAGGAAGGGGGAGCCTTGCCTTGGGGTCCAAGGACTCCCAAGGGGTCGGCCGAACCAAAGGGGGAAGGTCTCCCCCCCCAAACCGAGTCCTACTTGGTTTGGAAGGTGGAGTCCTTCTTCCCTTTCCCACCTCCTTCTTTTTTTTCTCTTTTCTCTTTGATTTTTCTTCCAATGCGCATAGGGCCCTTTTGGGCTGTCCCACCAGCCCACTAAGGGCTGGTGCGGCACCCCCATTGCCTATGGGCTTCCCCGGGGTGGGTTGCCCCCCGGTGAACTCCCGGAACCCATTCGTCATTCCCGGTACATTCCCGGTAACTCCGAAAACCTTCCGGTAATCAAATGAGGTCATCCTATATATCAATCTTCGTTTCTGGACCATTCTGGAAACCCTCGTGACGTCCGTGATCTCATCCGGGACTCCGAACAACATTCAGTAACCAACCATATAACTCAAATACGCATAAAACAACGTCGAACCTTAAGTGTGCAGACCCTGCGGGTTCGAGAACTATGTAGACATGACCCGAGATACTCCTCGGTCAATATCCAATAGCGGGACCTGGATGCCCATATTGGATCCTACATATTCTATGAAGATCTTATCGTTTGAACCTCAGTGCCAAGGATTCATATAATCCCGTACGTCATTCCCTTTGTCCTTCGGTATGTTACTTGCCCGAGATTCGATCGTCAGTATCCGCATACCTATTTCAATCTCGTTTACCGGCAAGTCTCTTTACTCGTTCCGTAATACAAAATCCCGCAACTTACACTAAGTCACATTGCTTGCAAGGCTTGTGTGTGATGTTGTATTACCGAGTGGGCCCCGAGATACCTCTCCGTCACACGAAGTGACAAATCCCAGTCTCGATCCATACTAACTCAACGAACACCTTCGGAGATACCTGTAGAGCATCTTTATAGTCACCCAGTGACGTTGCAACGTTTGATACACACAAAGCATTCCTCCGGTGTCTGTGAGTTATATGATCTCATGGTCATAGGAACAAATACTTGACATGCAGAAAACAGTAGCAACAAAATGACACGATCAACATGCTACGTCTATTAGTTTGGGTCTAGTCCATCACATGATTCTCCTAATGATGTGATCCCGTTATCAAGTGACAACACTTGCCTATGGACAAGAAACCTTGACCATCTTTGATCAACGAGCTAGTCAACTAGAGGCTTACTAGGGACAGTGTTTTGTCTATGTATCCACACAAGTATTGTGTTTCCAATCAGTACAATTATAGCATGGATAATAAACGATTATCATGAACTAAGAAATATAATAATAACTAATTTATTATTGCCTCTAGGGCATATTTCCAATAATCTCCCACTTGCACTAGAGTCAATAATCTAGTTCACATCACCATGTGATTCCAACGAATCCAACACCCATATAGTTATGGGGTCTGATCACGTCTTGCTCGTGAGAGAGGTTTTAGTCAACGGTTCTGAAACTTTCAGATCCGTGCGTTCTTTACAAATCTTTATGTCATCTTATAGATGCTGCTACTACGTGCTATTCGGAAATGCTCCAAATATCTACTCTACTATATGAATCCGTTTCACTACTTATAGTTATTCGGATTAGTGTCAAAGCTTGCATCGACGTAAACCTTTACGACGAACTCTTTAACCACCTCCATAATCGAGAGAAAATTCCTTAGTCTATTCAGTTACTAAGGATAACTTTGACCGCTGATCAGTGATTCAATCCTGGATCACTCTGTGTACCTTTTAACAGACTTGCTGCAATGCACACATCAGGTGCGGTACTCAGCATGGCATACTTCAGAGTCTACGGCTAAGGCATAGAAGACGACCTTAATCTATTCTCTTTATTCTGCCGTGGTCGGGTTTTGAGTCTTACTCAAAATTCACACCTTACAACGCAACCAAGAACTCCTTCTTTACTGATCTATTTTGAACTCCTTCAAAGACTTGTCAAGGCATGCATCTTGTTGAAACTTCCATTAAGTGCTTTCGATCTATCTCCATAGATCTTTGATGCTCAACGTTCAAGTAGCTCAATCCAGGCACTTCTTTGAAAACTCCTTTCAAACAACCTTGTATGCTTTACAGAAATTCTACATTACTTCTAATCCACAATATGTCAACCACATATACTTATCAGAAATTCTATAGTGCTCCCACTCACTTCTTTGGAAATACAAGTTTCTCATAAACCTTGTACAAACCCAAAATCTTTGATCATCTCATCAAAGTGTATATTCCAACTCCGAGATGCTTGCACCAGTCCATTGAAGGATCACTTGAGCTTGCATACTTGCTAGTATCTTTAGGATCGACAAAACCTCCTGGTTGTATCACATACAATGTTTTCTCAAGGAAACTGTCGAGGAAACAATGTTTTGACATCCCACGTGCAATATTTCATAAATAATCCAGCAACTACTAACATAATTCTAACAGACTTTGAGCATCGCTACGAGTGAGAAAGTCTCATCATAGTCAACTGTTTGATCTTGTCGGAAACATCTTTGTGACAAGTCGAGCTTTTCTTAATAGTGACTTATCACCATCATCGTTTGTCTTCCTTTTAAAGATCCATCTTTACTCAATAGTCCTCTGACCATCAAGTAGTTCTTCCAAAGTCTACACTTTGTTTTCATACATGGATCCTCTTTCGGATTTCATGGCCTCCAGCCATTTGTCGGAATCCGGGCCCACCATTGCTTCTCCTAACTCGTAGGTTCACTGTTGCTCAACAACATGACCTCCAAGATAGGGTTACCGTACCACTCTGTTGTTGGAAATATGCCCTAGAGGCAATAATAAATTAGTTACTATTATATTTCTTAGTTCATGATAATCGTTTATTATCCATGCTATAATTGTATTGATTGGAAACACAATACTTGTGTGGATACATAGACAAAACACTGTCCCTAGTAAGCCTCTAGTTGACTAGCTCGTTGATCAAAGATGGTCAAGGTTTCCTGGTCATAGGCAAGTGTTGTCACTTGATAACGGGATCACATCATAAGGAGAATCATGTGATGGACTAGACCCAAACTAATAGACGTAGCATGTTGATCGTGTCATTTTGTTGCTACTGTTTTCTGCGTGTCAAGTATTTGTTCCTATGACCATGAGATCATATAACTCATGGACACCGGAGGAATGCTTTGTGTGTATCAAACGTCGCAACGTAACTGGGTGACTATAAAGATGCTCTACAGGTATCACCAAAGGTGTTCGTTGAGTTAGTATGGATCGAGACTGGGATTTTTCACTCCGTGTGACGGAGAGGTATCTCGGGGCCCACTCGGTAATACAACATCACACACAAGCCTTGCAAGCAATGTGACTTAGTGTAAGTTGCGGGATCTTGTATTACGGAACGAGTAAAGAGACTTGCCGGTAAACGAGATTGAAATAGGTATGCGGATACTGACGATCGAATCTCGGGCAAGTAACATACCGAAGGACAAAGGGAATGACATACGGGATTATATGAATCCTTGGCGCTGAGGTTCCAACGATAAGATCTTCGTAGAATATGTAGGATCCAATATGGGCTTCCAGGTCCTGCTATTGGATATTAACCGAGGAGTCTCTCGGGTCATGTCTACATAGTTCTCGAACCCGCAGGGTCTACACACTTAAGGTTCGACGTTGTTTTATGCGTATTTGACTTATATGGTTGGTTACCGAATGTTGTTCGGAGTCCCGGATGAGATCACGGACATCACGAGGGTTTCCGGAATGGTCCGGAAACGAAGATTGATATATAGGATGACCTCATTTGATTACCGGAAGGTTTTCGGAATTACCGAGAATGTACCGGGAATGACGAATGGGTTCCGGGAGTTCACCGGGGGGGGGGGGGGGGCACCCACCCCGGGTAAGCCCATGGGTGTTTGGGGTGCCGCACCAGCCCTTAGTGGGCTGGTGAGACAGCCCAAGAGAGGCCTATGCGCATAGGAAAGAAAATCAAAGAGGAAAGGAAAAAAAAGAAGGAGGTGGGAAAGGGAAGAAGGACTCCACCTTCCAAACCAAGTAGATTTCGGTTTGGGAGGGGGAGACCTTCCCCCTTGGCTCGGCCGACTCCCTTGGGAGTCCTTGGACCCCAAGGCAAGTCTCCCCCCTCCTCCTCCTATATATAGTGGGGTTTTAGGGCTGATTTGAGACAACTTTGCCACGGCAGCCCGACCACATATCTCCACGGTTTCAGCTCTAGATCGCGTTTCTAGAACCCCACTATATATAGAGGTAAAACCGTGGAGATATGTGGTCGGGCTGCCGTGGCAAAGTTGTCTCAAATCAGCCCTAAAACCCCACTATATATAGGAGGAGGAAGGGGGAGCCTTGCCTTGGGGTCCAAGGACTCCCAAGGGGTCGGCCGAACCAAAGGGGGAAGGTCTCCCCCCCAAACCGAGTCCTACTTGGTTTGGAAGGTGGAGTCCTTCCCTTTCCCACCTCCTTCTTTTTTTTCTCTTTTCTCTTTAATTTTTCTTCCAATGCGCATAGGGCCTTTTGGGGTGTCCCACCAGCCCACTAAGGACTGGTGCGGCACCCCCATTACCTATGGGCTTCCCCGGGGTGGGTTGCCCCCCCGATGAACTCCCGGAACCCATTCGTCATTCCAGGTACATTCCCGGTAACTCCAAAAACCTTCCGGTAATCAAATGAGGTCATCCTATATATCAATCTTCATTTCCGGACCATTACGGAAACCCTCGTGACGTCCGTGATCTCATCCGGGACTCCGAACAACATTCGGTAACCAACCATATAACTCAAATATGCATAAAACAACGTCGAACCTTAAGTGTGCAGACCCTGCGGGTTCGAGAACTATGTAGACATGACCCGAGATACTCCTCGGTCAATATCCAATAGCGGGACCTGGATGCCCATATTGGATCCTACATATTCTATGAAGATCTTATCGTTTGAACCTCAGTGCCAAGGATTCATATAATCCCGTACGTCATTCCCTTTGTCCTTCGGTATGTTACTTGCCCGAGATTCGATCGTCAGTATCCGCATACCTATTTCAATCTCGTTTACCGGCAAGTCTCTTTACTCGTTCCGTAATACAAAATCCCGCAACTTACACTAAGTCACATTGCTTGCAAGGCTTGTGTGTGATGTTGTATTACTGAGTGGGCCCCGAGATACCTCTCCGTCACATGGAGTGACAAATCCCAGTCTCGATCCATACTAACTCAACGAACACCTTCGGAGATACCTGTAGAGCATCTTTATAGTCACCTAGTTACGTTGCAACGTTTGATACACATAAAGCATTCCTCCGGTGTCCGTGAGTTATATGATCTCATGGTCATAGGAACAAATACTTGACACGCAGAAAACAGTAGCAACAAAATGACACGATCAACATGCTACGTCTATTAGTTTGGGTCTAGTCCATCACATGATTCTCCTAATGATGTGATCCCGTTATCAAGTGACAACACTTGCCTATGGCCAGGAAACCTTGACCATCTTTGATCAACGAGCTAGTCAACTAGAGGCTTACTAGGGACTGTGTTTTTTCTATGTATCCACACAAGTATTGTGTTTCCAATCAATACAATTATAGCATGGATAATAAACGATTATCATGAACTAAGAAATATAATAATAACTAACTTATTATTGCCTCTAGGGCATATTTCCAACATCCATGGCAGTGGAGAAGCTCCCGGAGGTCAATCCTCCCTCCGGCAAGGTGCCGGGAAGAGGTCTGCTGACGCTCCCGATGTCGGAGGCGCTCCGGCGGCGGAACAATGGATAAATTCGGGATTCCAGAAGTTCTGCAAGGGTTTCCTCTCGGGACTCTAAATATAGGCCAAAGGAGGGCACCGAATGAGGTGGGACCCACCCAAGCGGTCTCTTGGCACGGCCTAGGGCCTGGCCGCGCCAGCAGGTCGCCTGGGAGACCCCTGGCCCCCCTCTGGCCCATCTTTGGTGATCCGGAAGCTTGTATTTCGCTGATTTTTTATATATTTTTTCTGTAATTTTTTGGGCGTCAGAAAATTGGGTAAAAGCCCGTGCAAAATAGACATCAGCAGACATAAACTGGCATTGGGTGCACTGAGTTAGTAGGTTAGTCCAAATATGTGTAAAATGATATAAAAGTGTAGCAAAACATATAACAATGTCACCCAAAAGATCATGGAACGAGCAGAAATTATAGATACGATTGGGACATATCAACATACCCAAGCTTAATTTCTACTCGTCCTCGAGTAGATAAATGATAACACAATAATTTATGTGGTGACATGCTAACACACATATAAGAACTTTAAAGTAAAGCAAGTGAGATATGCAATTCAAGTCAAGACAGTAACAAGCAAGAGTTTATATCTAGTATTGAATTAGAAAAGTAAGAACATAAAGGTGCAAGAGCTCTCGCTGTCCGTGACTCGAATGTCTCCAAATGGTGTTTGCGTGCAAGAAGTGGGAGATGGGTTGAGATCATAAAATATTTTTTTAATTGAGAACTCAATCTACTAAAATTTCACACTTAGTCTCCTTCGGAATCTTATTTTGACTCATCCCCAGACCACTAGTCAGGCACAAGTCAAAATGATCCTCCCCCTTTCGATTTTGAGCACTCATGCAATGGATGAGCGTAAGCAAGATATGTTGGCACTTAGGATGGAAAATAGAATAATTCTAGGGAAGGAAGACAAAAAGGTGTGAACGGCTCACATCAATGAGGACAACAACATGCGAGAGAAAGCCAAATGATAGATATGATGTGAGGAGTAGGGATTGCCATGTAACGGATGCACATATGAGCTAAGGTAAGCTCTCCAATGGCACTAGTGGGGGTGCATCCAACTTGTTTGCTCATGAAGACCTAGAGCTCATTTCAAGAGGCTAATCATTGGAATATGCAAACCAAATTCTATAGTGTAAGGTCCCCACATAGTTATGCATGAATTATAATCTCTATGTAGTACCAATATAGCTATGGAGTACGAGTGTGGATCTTTCAGAAGGAATAGTAGTGTTGCCCCTTCTCTCTTTTTATTTCTTTTTATTTTTCTTATTTATTTATTTTTTGTGGCCTCTTTGGCTCTTTATTTTTATCTCTCATTTGTCCTCTTTGGGATCTTTTGTTTTGTCCACTTTGGGATATTTTACTCACTTAAGGGCAACACTCTATGTTTTACATGAATAAAAAGAAAAAACATCACACTTTATAAGAAGTACTCAACATAAAGACAAGTGAAAACTATCATGATGTATGCAAATGTATGCCTCAGCCAGTGTAGCAGGATATGCAATGATACTAGCGCGTCATGTAGCAGTAATAAGGGCAAGTCCCAACTAGCATGCGACTCCTCGATCAAACAAAAGCATCTATGACATGAAGATCAAGTCATGAGATGGTGGATGTTGAATGGCAATGTATCTCAGAAAGGCAATGGAAATGCCTTAGTAGGTAGGTATGGTGGCTATTTTGAAGAAAGATATAATGAGGCTTATGTATGATAGAGCGTATCATGTCATGGGTTTGGATGCACCGACGGAGTTTGCACCAACTCTAAATGTGAGAAAGGGCAATGCACGGTACCGAAGAGGCTAGCAAAATATGGATGGTGGAAGTGCCAACAATCAAATACTCACATTAGTCCGAAGAACTCATACACTTATTATCGGTAACTCTCTATTTAGTTAGGAAATTCACAAAGAGACAAGTACCCCAAGGAGGAGTGTTTGTGGGTTTGGTTATCCTTGCGCATCCTCGACTCATGGTAACGTGAGGGTACTCTATATATTCTAACCCCTCCAGAGGTTAGCGATCAATTTAGTAGCTAGAGTTCTCAACTAATTTTAGTTTTTGGAAAACACACGGATTTCCCAAAATACGACACCTATCACTAATAGGCTCAAGCTCTTGGCACCAATAGTCCAAACATTACTCGAATCAATACCTCAAAACTACTGTAAGTTACTACTATACTTAAATAGCAACCTCAATTACCTACTCATGCAAGTCACACAACTCAGTGCAACGAGCCAACTCTCTAAACCAGATAAGCATGATAACTCAAGAGATTTGCAGAAGCAACCTAAATAATACCTCTTAAAAAGATAAGCATGAAAACTAAGAGCTAAGCATGACAGTAGGTGCGAAAAGATGAAGAACACACAGAAAAGATAAGCATGAAAACCTATGTTGTGTTCTAGATTGGAATGGAGCGTGTCTCTCTCCCAAATAAGGTAGGCTAGGCTCCGACTTGTTATGAACAGCAAGCAAAACGAAAACAAACTAAAAAGTAAAGAGCGGGAGGCTCCAAGCATAGCACATAACATATGAAGTGATAAAAATATAGCATGGAGATGGACGAACTGATGATTGTTGATAGAAGAGGGGATGAATGGGGGCATCCCCAAGCTTAGAAGGTTGAGTCTCCTTTGAATATTTCTTGGGGTGCATGGGTGCATCCCCAAGCTTGAGTGCTTGACACTCCTGTATCTTCTATCATCATCTCCCATCGCATAATTGAAAACTCCCTTCGTATGAAACTCATCATAAGCTGATTAGACTCGTTAGTTCCCTTAATAAATTAATTCATTACCTTCTCGAAATAAATATTTTCATGAAAATATACTGCTTCTTATGAATGCCAAAAGGTTTTTGCAAATAAAAAGTAAGCTTAGGATTTGCAAAACAATGAAAACGCAAAACATGGCAGAATCTGTGAAAAACAGAAGATCAGGTAGTAAATAATTTAATCAGGGCACTTTTGGAACTCAAATCAAAAAATCAGAAAAGATGACAGAAAGGAAATTATATAGAGCATGCTGTCAAAATAATTCAGATGAAAAAGATGATCTGGTGATTTTTGGCGAATTGTTCTGTCAAGCAGACAGAATCTGTTTGTGGACAACATGTCACAACTTTTGAACTTTCTTGCACTCGGAGGCTAAAACTTGGCACAGAGCATAAAAATAAAGATACAATGATGTTGCTACAGTAGTAACACACATCAAGATCAGTAAAGACTGAAAGTAAAAAACTCAAAGTACAGATAATAAGGGTTGTCTCCCTAGAGCTCTTTCTTTATAGCCATAAAGATAGGCTTAAGATTATAATGATGCTCTCGTAGGAATAAGAGTTGTAGAACAAAAGAGAGCATCAAGAAGCAAATACCAAACACATTTAAGTCTAGCATGCTTCCTATGCATAGGAATATTGAAAAAGAATAATTCATTGAAGCACAAGGCAATAAGCACAGGAAGGCAAAACAAGTGCAGCTTCAAAACCTTCAACATAAAGAGAGGGAACTTGATATTATTGAAATATCTATAAGCATATGTTCCCTTCTCATAATAATTTTCAGTTGGATCGTGAATAAACTCAACAATATAAGTAACACATAAAGCATTGTTACCACGATCCATATGCAAAAAGGTACTCTTACTCTCCACATAAGCATAATCTTTGGGGAGACCATGGTTAGGACATTGTAGCATTAAAGTTTTCAGTCTCCCCAAGCTTGAGCTATGCTTTCTCCGTCACGATACCAAAAGTTATAAATATAGTTCCTATCTCGATGTATTTCATGAAGAGGATAAAACTTTGCGTAAAATAGAGGCATAAGATCTTGCCAATATATCAAGAAGCATATACCAATCCAAAGCCTTATCTTTTACTGATAGAGAGAATAGATTTCTCATAACAAAATCCATTGATATAACTGCAAGCTTAAATAAGGAGCATAGTTGGGAAAGATAGAACAAGTGTTTGCCTGGATGTCTATCTCCTGCATATTGATTAGCCAAGACACAATCAATAATACCAATTGGTATTTTAAAGGGCACAATTTCCGTAGGTGGGGGAGGCTTCTCCACAACAATAGCGGTGGAGCTGTTCCCCACAAGCAACAAACCAAGAGCAGAGTTGTCTAAAAGCCTGACTAGTCATGCTAATCATGAAAAGCAACCTAACAAGAATAAAAAGCAAAGGTAAAAGATAGTGTGCAACTCCCCTATCTTGAAGACTGGAGTCCCCGACAACGGCGCCAGAAATATGTTTGATGACGAGTTGATGGATATACTTCTCGCCCCTCGTTGGTTACCCCAAGTGGAAGGTGGAGATGTAGTCATCAATAGATTTCCCTTACACGGAGACTATAAGGTTTATTGAACCAGGATGACTCCTAGGCTCAACAAGTAGGTGTCTTCCACCCTGGTGCTAGCAGAAGACGTGGACCTGCACACACAACAAATAACTTTGCTCCCAACGAGTACAAAGAGGTTGTCAATCTCTCCGACCTTGTAGTTTGCAAAGGATGAAAACACAAGCGGGAACGTAATAGTGATTGCAACGGAAAAGTAAATGAAAGGGGTAAATGATGGAGGTGTAAACAATGATGGTGATATGGACCGGAGTCACAAGATGTTCACTAGTGATGTCTCCCTCCCAAAAGACGACAAACAACTATGCTTGGGTAAACAAATCACAGTTGGGCAATTGACAGAATTATGATCGCACCACAATGCTAGTTATGCTACTTGATAGTTAGAGGTTCAATAGTAATGGGCAGTACACCAAGACAAGTAGACCATTTATTCATCAACATCTACTTACTAATTTCCCACCTTGAGATATCTATCCAGAAAATCTCGCCGGTATTAAGTTGCGAGCCCCACTCAGAGTGTAAACTCAAAGCAACGGACAACTGCATTAACGAACAATGCGTAAGGTAAACAATCCTTGCAACCGTGGTCACAAGCACCGTTATTTTCTCCCTGGTGGCAACAAGCACATCCCCTAGTCTCATGTTTCTGTCACTCAAGCTAGATATCGAGGGGCATGAACCCAAAATCATGCATAACGATCCCTCTTGTAGTTAAAATCTACTACTCGGCCAACGGAATAAATAGCAACGGAGAACATGCATGAATCACTAAGGAACATAATATAAAAGGATAATCAAATATAGAACTCATAACAATCTGAACATAATCTCATAATCCATCGGATCCCAACAAACCGAGCATAGCAATAGCAAGAGAATTACATAGATGCCTTGATCATGTAGGGCTGCTCACAAAGACTAACCATTGAAGCACAAGATTGGAGAGAATACATCACATAGCTACTGGTCATATACTCATGGTCCAAGGAGGACTACTCATGGCACGTCCGTGAAGCGTTGATACATATCCAACGTATCTATAATTTTTGATGGTTTCATGCTATTACCTTGTCAAACTTTGGATGTTTTGTATGCCTTTTATATGTTTTTTGGGACTAACTTATTAACTCAGTACCAAGTGCCAGTTCCTGTTTTTCCATGTTTTTGACCCCTTTCATAGGAGGATTTTGAACGGAGTCCAAACGGAATGAAACTGCCAAAAAGATTTTTTCCGGAACAGAAAATGATCGGAAAGCCGGAGAATCAGGGCAGGGGGCCACCAGGGACCCCACAAGCCCTCATGGCACGCCCAGGGGGGAGCCCGCGCCCCCCTGGCTAGTGGGCTCCCTGAGGCTCCTTTGCCCTAGGTTTTGCGCCTATATATTCCCAAAAATTCCATAAAAAATCAAGAGATCATCGAAAGTACTTTTCCGCCGCCGCAAGCTTCTGTCTCTGCAAGATCCCATCTGGGGCACATTCTGGTGCCCTGTCGGAGGGGGGATTCGGACACGGAGTGCTTCTTCATCAACACCATGACCTCTCGGATTATGTGTGAGTAGTTCACCATAGACCTACGGGTCCATAGCTAGTAGCTAGATGGCTTCTTCTCTCTCTTGGATCTTCAATACAAAGTTCTCCATGATCTTCATGGAGATCTATCCGATGAATCTTCTTTTGCGGTGTGTTTGTCGAGATCCGATGAATTGTGGATTTATGATCAGATTATCTATGAATCTTATTTGATTTTCTTCTGATCTCTCTTATGCATCATTTCATATCCTTGTAATTCTCTTCGAGTTGTGGGTTTTGTTTGGCCAACTAGATCTATGATTCTTGCAATGGGAGAAGTGCTTGGATCTGGGTTCGTACCATGCGGTGACCTCACCCAGTGATGGAAGGGGTAGCGAGGCACGCATCATGTTGTTGCCATCAAGGGTAAAAAGATGGGGTTTTCATCATTGGTTTGAGATTATCCCTCTACATCATGTCATCTTGCTTAGATATCGTCATGACTTTGCGCGGTTCTATCAATTGCTTGAGAGTAATTTGTTCACCCACCGTAATACTTGCTATTTTGAGAGAAGCCTCTAGTGAACACTATGGCCCCCAGGTCTACTCCACACCATATTTTCAGCCTTACACTTTTTACTTCGTTGCATTTTCCGCCTTGAGATCTCACTTTCCAATCAATCTTGAAGGGATTGATAACCCCTTTAAAGCGTTGGGTGCAAGCTCTTTTGTGTTTGCGCAGGTACTCTGGACTTGACGAGATTCTCCTACTGGATTGATACCTTGGTTCTCAAACTGAGGGAAATACTTACTACTCCTCTGCTGCATCACCCTTTCCTCTTCAAGGGAGAAACTAACGCAAGCCCAGTCTCCGTCAACGTGTCAATTTCTGGCACTGTTGTCTGTTGCCGTAGTAGAAGAATTTCTGGCGCTGTTGCCGGGGAGGATCAAGTCAAGAACTCATCCAAGTAGGTGTAGCAAACTCATCTCTTGCATTTACTTTGTTTGCAAGGTGCCTCTCATTTTCCTCTCCCCCACTTCACCAATTTGCCTTTTTCGTTTGCCTTTTCGTTCGCCTTTTTTCTCGCTTGCTCTTTGTCCGCTTGTGTGCTTGCTTGATTGCCGAAGTCACCATCACTGAAAACACCAAACTTTGTGACTTCTCGAATACTAATAATAATGATTTTATTAGTACTCCGATTCCTCCCGCCACTAGTGCAGAGTCATACGAAATCAATGCCGCTTTGCTGAATCTTGTTATGAAAGAGCAATTCTCTGGCCTTCCTAGTGAAGATGCCGCATCCCATATCAATACCTTCATTGAGCTTTGCGATATGCAAAAGAAGAAAGATGTGGATAATTATGTGATTAAATTGAAGCTTTTTCCTTTCTCGTTGCGAGATCGCGCAAAAACTTGGTTTTCTTCTTTGCCCAAAAATAGTATCGATTCTTGGGATAAGTGCAAAGATGCTTATATTTCCAAGTATTTTCCGCCGGCTAAGATCATCTCTCTCCGTAATGATATCATGAATTTCAAGCAACTTGATCATGAACATGTTGCACAATCTTGGGAGAGAATGAAATTGATGATTAGCAATTGTCCCGCTCATGGCTTGAGTCTTTGGATGATTATACAAATCTTTTACGCTGGCTTGAATTTCGCTTCTAGAAATATCTTGGACTCTGCCTCAGGTGGAACGTTCATGGAAATCACGTTAGGGGAGGGCACAAAGCTCCTAGACAATATCATGACGAACTACTCTAAGTGGCACACTGAAAGGTCACCTACTAGTAAGAAGGTACATGCTATAGAAGAAATTAACTCGTTGAGTGCTAAGATGGATGAGTTAATGAATTTGGTTGCTAGTAGAAGTGATCCTTTAGATCCTAATGATATGCCCTTGTCTTCTTTGATTGATAGTAGCAACGCTAGCTTGGACGTTAATTTTGTTGGTAGGAATAATGTTGGCAACGACAATGCTTTTAGAGGAAACTATGTTCCTAGGCCTTTTCCTAGTAACTCCTCTAACAACTTTGGCAACTCCTACAACAATACTCATGAAAATTACAATAGATTACCCTCTGATATGGAGAGTAATATCAAAGAGTTTATCAACTCACATTTTTTTCAATGCGTCCATAGAGGAAAAACTACTCAAAATTGACGATTTGGCTAAGAGCGTTGATAGAATGTCTAGTGATGTTGATGCCTTGAAAGTTGGATGTGCTCCTCCCAAGATCAATATGGATGAAACTTTGAAAGCTATGCGTGTTTCCATGATTGAGAGCAAAGAAAGAACCGCCCAAATTCGTGCTAGACATGAATGGCTTAAAAAGGAGTGTTCTCGTGATAAGAATCAGAAAGATCTTAAAGTGCTTGGTGTGACTCCCATTGAATCTTTGTTTTCTTGTGTCAAACCTAATAATTATGGGGCTGGATATGAATCCAGTTTGGTTGAAAAGTGCCCCAATGATTCGGAGTCCATCTATCTTGATGCTAAAAGCATTGAAAGTGGAGTTGAAGATATTAAAACTTTGAGTAGTAATGAAATTACTACCTTGGATTTCAAGGAATTAAATTATGATAGTTGCTCCTTGATTGAATGCATCTCCTTGATGCAATCCATGTTAAACTCTCCACATGCTTATAGCCAAAACAAGGCCTTTACCGATCATATCGTCGAAGCTATGATAAAATCTCTTGAAGAGAAACTTGAATTAGAAGTCTCTATCCCTAGAAAGCTTCATGATGAGTGGGAACCTACTATCAAAATCAAAATCAAAGACTATGAATGCAATGCTTTGTGTGATTTGGGTGCTAGTGTTTCCGCGATTCCAAAGTCTTTATGTGATGTTCTAGGTTTTAATGAGATTGAAGAGTGTTCTCTTAATTTGCATCTTGCGGATTCCACTATCAAGAAACCCATGGAAAGGATCAATGATGTTATTATTATTGCAAATAGGAACTATGTACCCGTGGATTTCATTGTGCTTGACATTGATTGCAATCCTACATGCCCTATTATTCTTGGTAGACCTTTCCTAAGGACTATCGGTGCTATCATCGATATGAAGGAAGGGAATATTAGATTTCAATTTCCTTTAAAGAAGGGCATGGAGCACTTTCCTAGAAAGAAAATAAGATTGCCTTATGAATCCATGATGAGGGCCACTTATGGTTTGAACACCAAAGACGAGGATACGTGATCCTATCGCTTTTATGCCTAGCTAAGGACGTTAAACAATAGCGTTGGTTGGGAGGCAACCCAATGAATTTATCTTTTTCTTTCTGTTTTGTTGCGTCCACACTTTCATAATTCTGTTGTGGTTGTGTTTTTTGTTTTTCTTTTTGTGTTTGAGCCAAGCAAAACCTTTATGATTAGTCTTGGTAATGGTTGTTTGATCCTGCTGGAAAAAGACAGAAACTTTTCGCTCACGAGATGATTTTTCAGTTTTATTCAGAAAGAGCTTTTGAGTTGATTCTTGTTGCTGCTGGTTGATATGCCTTTTGCCCAGGCATTCGTAATTGTTCAGAATTTGTGAGGTACCAGAAGTATACAAAGTATACAGATTGCTACAGACTAGTCTGTTTTTGACAGATTCTATTTTTGTTGAGTTGGTTCCTTGTTTTGATGAAACTATGGTTAGTATTGGGGGGCACTAGCCATGAAAAAGTGAGAATACAGTAGCCGAACACCAATATATATATAATTCAAGCTTTCTACAATACCAAAAGAGGTGGTAGTTTGTTTTCTTGTGCTAATGATATCACGAGTTTCTGTTTAAGTTTTGTGTTGTGAAGTTTTCAAGTTTTGGCTGATGTTCTCACGGACAAAGAGATAAGGAGTGGAAAGATCTCAAGCTTGGGGATTCCCAAGGCATCCCAAGCCAAATTCAAGGACACCAAAAAGCCTAAGCTTGGGGATGCCCCGGGAAGGCATCCCCTCTTTCGTCTTCAGTCCATCGGTAACATTACTTGGAGCTATATTTTTATTCACCACATGATATGTGTTTTGCTTGGAGCGTCTTGTATCGTAGGAGTCTTTTCTTTTTGTTGTGTCACAATCATCCTTGCAGCACACCTTTTTGAGAGAGAGATACATGCACTCATCGTGATTTTGCTAGAATGCTCATAGTGCTTCACTTATATCTTTTGAGCTAGATAATTTTGCTCTATGTGCTTCACTTATATATTTTAGAGCACGGCGGTGCATGACTTGGTAGTTGGCTTATGCTATGAAAGTAGTCCCAAAGGTGATAGGTACCCAAAGAGGATACAAAAACCTCCATCTTCATGTGCATTGAGTATAGAGAGAAGTCTTGATTCCTCTCAATTAGTTTTGAGACGTGGATTCGGTAATATTAAGAGTTATGTTAGTAGGGTGTTGTGAATCTAGAAATACTTGTGTTGAATTTAGTGATTCCCGTAGCATGCACGTATGGTGAACCGCTATGTTTGGAAGTCGGAGCATAATTTATCTATTGATTGCCATCCGTTGTGTTGAGGTCGGGATCGCGCGATTGTTAACACCTACCAACCCTTCCCCTAGGAGTATGCGTTTAGCACTTTGTTTCGATTACTAATAAAAACTTTCGCAACAAGTATGTGAGTTCTTCATGACTAATGTGAGTCCATGGTATGTATGCACTTTCACCTTCCACCTTTGCTATCCTCTCTAGTGTCGTGCAATTCTCGCCGGTGCACAAACCCACCATATGCCTTCCTCAAAACAGCCACCATACCTACCTACTATGGCATTTTCATAGCCATTCCGAGATATATTGCCATGCAACTCCCACCGTTCCGTCTCATGACTTGTGCCGTCACTATCATATTGCCATTGCATGATCGTAAGATAGCTAGCGAGATGTTTCAACATCATACGCCAAGCTAGATCGTTGCACATCCCGGTACACTGCCGGAGGCATTTCCTATAGAGTCATCATCGCTCTAAGATTTGAGCTGTGAGTAAATAAAAGTCTGCTGATCATCATTATTAGATCATTGTCCCATGTGAGGAAATAAAAAAAGAGGCCAAAGAGCCCAAAAAAAAAGAGAAAAGAAAAAAGAAAAAGAAAAGAGGCCTAAGAGCCAAAAAAAAGAAGAGAGAAAAAGAGAGAAGGGACAATGCTACTATCTTTTTCCACACTCGTGCTTCATAATAGCACCATGTTCTTCATGATTGAGAGCTTCTTGCTTTGTCACTACCATATGCTAGTGGGAATCTTCATTATATAACTTGTCTTGTATATTCCAATGATGGGCTTCCTCAAAATTGCCCTAGGTCTTCGTGAGCAAGCAAGTTGGATGCACACCCACTAGTTCTCCTTTTGAGCTTTCACATACTTATAGCTCTAGTGCATCCCTTGTATGGCAATCCCTAGTCATTCACATTGATATCTATTAATGGGCATCTCAATAGCCCTTTGATACGCCGAGTCAATGTGACCATCTCCTCCTTTTTGTCTCACAATCACCACCACACTCTATTCCACCTATAGTGTTATATCCATGGCTCACGCTCATGTATTGCGTGAAAGTTATAAAAAGTTTGAGAAAGTAAGAGTGCAAAAACAATTACTTGGCCAATTCCGGGGTTGTGCATGATTTACATTAGTTGTGTGAGGATGATGGAGCATAGCCAGACTATATGATTTTGTAGGGATAACTTTCTTTGGCCTTGTTAGTTTGAAAGTTCATGATTACCTTGCTAGTTTGCTTGAAGTATTATTGTTTTCATGTCAATAGCAAACTATTGTTTTGAATCTTACAGATCTGAACATTCGTGTCACGTGAAAAAATTGCAAAGGACAACTATGCTAGGTAGCATTCCACATAAAAAATTCATTCTTTATCACTTCCCCGCTCGAGGACGAGCAGGAGTTAAGCTTGGGGATGCTTGATACGTCTCCAATGTATCTATAATTTTTGATGGTTTGATGCTATTATCTTGTCAAACTTTGGATGTTTTGTATGCCTTTTATATATTTTTTGGGACTAACTTATTAACTCAGTGCCAAGTGCCAGTTCCTGTTTTTCCATGTTTTTGACCCCTTTCAGAGGAGGATTTTGAACGGAGTCCAAACGGAATGAAACTGCCAAAAAGATTTTTTCCAGAACAGAAAAAGATCGGAAAGGTGGAGAATCAGGGCAGGGGGCCACCAGGGACCCCACAAGCCCTCATGGCGAGGCTAGGGGGAGCCCGCGCCCCTGGCTTGTGGGCTCCCTGAGGCTCCTTTGCCCTAGGTTTTGCGCCTATATATTCCCAAAAATTCAATAAAAAATGAGGAGATCATCGAAAATACTTTTCCGCCGCCGCAAGCTTCTGTCTCCGCAAGATCCCATCTGGGGGACGTTTTGGTGCCCTGCCGGAGGGGGGATTCTGTGACGCCCGTGGCTTAATCGTACGCTAACCATACACGCAAATGCGTACAATCAAACCCAAGGACTCACGGGAAGATATCACAACACAACTCTAGACACAAATAAAATAACATTAGCTTCATATTACAAGCCAGGGGCCTCGAGGGCTAGAATACGAAGGCTTGATAAACACACGAGTCAGCGGAAGCAACAAATATCTGAGTACAGACATAAAACAAGGGGTGCCTTAGAGAAGGCTAGCACAAAAGATACAACGATCGAACGAGGCGAGGCCTCCTGCCTGGGAACCTCCTAACTACTCCTGGTCATCAGCGGCCTCCTGGTCATCAGCGGCCTCCACGTTGGAAATATGCCCTAGAGGCAATAATAAATTAGTTATTATTATATTTCTTAGTTCATGATAATCGTTTATTATCCATGCTATAATTGTATTGATTGGAAACACAATACTTGTGTGGATACATAGACAAAACACTGTCCCTAGTAAGCCTCTAGTTGACTAGCTCGTTGATCAAAGATGGTCAAGGTTTCCTGGCCATAGGCAAGTGTTGTCACTTGATAACGGGATCACATCATTAGGAGAATCATGTGATGGACTAGACCCAAACTAATAGACGTAGCATGTTGATCGTGTCATTTTGTTGCTACTGTTTTCTGCGTGTCAAGTATTTGTTCCTATGACCATGAGATCATATAACTCACGGACACCGGAGGAATGCTTTGTGTGTATCAAACGTCGCAACGTAACTGGGTGACTATAAAGATGCTCTACAGGTATCTCCGAAGGTGTTCGTTGAGTTAGTATAGATTGAGACTGGGATTTGTCACTCCGTGTGACGGAGAGGTATCTCGGGGCCCACTCGGTAATACAACATCACACACAAGCCTTGCAAGCAATGTAACTTAATGTAAGTTGCGGGATCTTGTATTACGGAACGAGTAAAGAGACTTGCCGGTAAACGAGATTGAAATAGGTATGCGGATACTAACGATCGAATCTCGGGCAAGTAACATACCGAAGGACAAAGGGAATGACATACGGGATTATATGAATCCTTGGCACTGAGGTTCAAACGATAAGATCTTCGTAGAATATGTAGGATCCAATATGGGCATCCAGGTCCCGCTATTGGATATTGACCGAGGAGTCTCTCGGGTCATGTCTACATAGTTCTCGAACCCGCAGGGTCTGCACACTTAAGGTTCGACGTTGTTTTATGCGTATTTGAGTTATATGGTTGGTTACCGAATGTTGTTCGGAGTCCCGGATGAGATCACGGACGTCACGAGGGTTTCCGGAATGGTCCGGAAACGAAGATTGATATATAGGATGACCTCATTTGGTTACCGGAAGGTTTTCGTGCATTACCGGAAAAGTTTCGGGCTCATCGGTAGTGTACCGGGAGTGCCGGGAGGGGTGCCGGGGACCATCAGGAGGGGTGTCACGCCCCAAGGGGTCTCATGGGCTATGGGAAGAGATAAACCAGCCCCTAGTGGGCTGGAATAAGTTCCCACTAAGGCCCATAAGGTTTGAGAAGGAAAAAACACAAGGTGGAAAGAGTTTCCAAGTGGGAAGGTGGAATCCTACTCCAAGTAGGATTGGAGTAGGACTCCTCCACCTCCAATTTCGGCCAAACCTTTAGGTTTTGAGGCTGCCTCCTCCCCTCCCTCCCACCTATATATACGGAGGTTTTAGGGCTGATTTGAGACGACTTTCTCACGGCTGCCCGACCACATACCTCCATAGTTTTTCCTCTAGATCGCGTTTCTGCGGAGCTCGGGCGGAGCCCTGCTGAGACAAGATCATCACCAACCTCCGGAGCGCCGTCACGCTGCCGGAGAACTCTTCTACCTCTCCGTCTCTCTTGCTGGATCAAGAAGGCCGAGATCATCGTCGAGCTGTACGTGTGCTGAACGCGGAGGTGCCGTCCGTTCGGTACTAGATCGTGGGACTGATCACGGGATTGTTCGCGGGGCGGATCGAGGGACGTGAGGACGTTCCACTACATCAACCGCGTTCTCTAAACGCTTCTGCTGTACGATCTACAAGGGTACGTAGATCACTCATCCCCTCTCGTAGATGGACATCACCATGATAGGTCTTCGTGCGCGTAGGAAATTTTTTGTTTCCCATGCGATGTTCCCCAACAGTGGCATCATGAGCTAGGTTCATGCGTAGATGTCTTCTCGAGTAGAACAAAAAGGTTTTTGTGGGCGGTGATGTGCGTTTTGCTGCCCTCCTTAGTCTTTTCTTGATTCCGCGGTATTGTTGGATTGAAGCGGCTTGGACCGACATTACTCGTACGCTTACGAGAGACTGGTTTCATCGTTACGAGTAACCCCCTTTGCTCAAAGATGACTGGCAAGTGACGGTTTCTCCAACTTTAGTTGAATCGGATTTGACCGAGGAGGTCCTTGGATGAGGTCAAATAGCAACTCATATATCTCCGTTGTGGTGTTTGCGTAAGTAAGATGCGATCCTACTAGATACCCTTGGTCACCACGTAAAACATGCAACAACAAAATTAGAGAACGTCTAACTTGTTTTTGCAGGGTATGATTGTGACGTGATATGGCCAACGATGTGATGTGATATATTGGATGTATGAGATGATCATGTTGTAATAGAAATATCGACTTGCACGTCGATGGTACGGCAACCGGCAGGAGCCATAGGGTTGTCTTTATACTAACATATGTGCTTGCAGATGCGTTTACTATTTTGCTAGGATGTAGCTTTAGTAGTAATAGCATAAGTAGCACGACAACCCCGATGGCAACACGTTGATGGATGATCATGGTGTGGCGCCGGTGACAAGAAGATCGTGCCGGTGCTTTGGTGATGGAGATCAAGAAGCACGTGATGATGGCCATATCATGTCACTTATGAATTGCATGTGATGTTAATCCTTTTATGCACCTTGTTTTGCTTAGAACGACGGTAGCATTATGAGGTGATCTCTCACTAAAATTTCAAGACGAAATTGTGTTCTCCCCGACTGTGCACCGTTGCGACAGTTCTTCGTTTCGAGACACCACGTGATGATCGGGTGTGATAGACTCAACGTTCACATACAACGGGTGCAAAACAGTTGCACACGCAGAACACTCGGGTTAAGCTTGACGAGCCTAGCATGTGCAGACATGGCCTCGGAACACATGAGACCGAAAGGTCGAGCATGAATCGTATAGTTGATATGATTAGCATTGAGATGCTTACCACTGAAACTATTCTCGACTCACGTGATGATCGGACTTGAGATAGTGGATTTGGATCATGTACCACTCAAATGACTAGAGAGATGTACTTTTTGAGTGGGAGTTCTTAAGTAATATGATTAATTGAACTAATTGTCATGAACATAGTCTAATGGTCTTTGCGAATTACGATGTAGCTTGCGCTATAGCTCTACTGTTTTATATGTTCCTAGAGAAAATTTAGTTGAAAGTTGATAGTAGCAAACTTTGCAGACTGAGTCTGTAAAACCGAGGATTGTCCTCGTTGCTGCACAGAAGGCTTATGTCCTTAATGCACCACTCGGTGTGCTGCACCTCGAGCGTCGTTTGTGGATGCTGTGAACATCAGACATACACGTTTCTGATGACTACACGATAGTTCAGTACAAAAATACTCAATGGCTTAGAAGCAAGGCGCCGAAAACGTTGTAAAATGTCACGGAACATAAGTGATGTTCTAAAGAGATGAAATTGTGATTTCATGCTTGTGCCCTTGTTAAGAGGTACGAGACCTCCGACAAGATTCTTTGTCCACAAAGCACAGGAGAAAAGGCTCAATCGTTGAGCATGTGCTCAGATTGTCTGAGTACGACAATCGCTTGAATCAAGTGGGAGTTAATCTTCCAGATGAAATAGTGATAGTTCTCCAAAGTCACTGCCACCAAGCTGTGAGAGCTTCGTGATGAACTATAACATATCAAGGATGCATACAATGATCCTTGAGCGATTCGTGATGTTTGACACTGCGAAAGTAGAAATCAAGAAGGAGCATCAATAGTTGATGGTTTGTAAAACCACTAAGTTTCAAGAAAGGCTAGGGCTAGAAGGGATACTTCGTGAAACGGCAAAACAGTTGCTGCGCTAATGAAGAGACCCAAGATTAAACCCAAACCCGAGACTAAGTGCTTATGTAATGAGGGGAACAATCACTGAGGCGGAGCAACTCAAGATACTTGGTAGATAAGAAGGCTGGCAAAAGTCGAAAGAAGTGTATTTGATATACATGATGTTGATGTGTACTTTACTAGTACTCGTAGTAGCACGAGGGTATTGGATACCGGTTCGGTTGCTAAGTGATTAGTGACGCGAAATGAAAGCTACCGCATAAACGGAGACTAGCTAAAGGCGAGGTGACGATACGTGTTGGAAGTGTTTCCAAGATTGATATGATCAAACGTCGCATGCTCCCTCTACCATCGGGATTGGTGTTAAACCTAAATAATTGTTATTTGGTGCTTGCGTTAAGCATGAACATGATTGGATCGTGTTTATTGCAATACGATTATTCATTTAAAGAGAATAATGGTTACTCTATTTTCTTGAATAATCACCTTCAATGGTTTATTGAATCTCGATCGTAGTGTTACACATGTTCATGATATTGGTGCCAAAAGATACGAGTTGATGATGATAGTACCACTTACTTGTGGCACTGCCGCTTGAGTCATGTTAGTATAAATTGCATGAAGAGGCTCCATGCTGATGGATCTTTGTACTCACCTGATTTCGAACCACTAGTGACATGCGAATCATACCACATGAGCAAGGCCTTGTTTTCATTGAGATGAAATAAGATAGTAACTTGTTGGAAGTGATACATTTTGATGTATGCAGTCCAATGGGTGCCGAGGCACGCAGTGGATATCATTATGTTCTTACTTCACTGACGATTTGAGTAGATACAAGAGTATTTACTTAATGAATCACAAGTCTAAAATGTTGAAAAGTTCAATTCCGTTTCAGAGTGAAGTTCGTCGTAACAAGAGGATAAACTGTCTACGATATGATCATGGAAATGAATATCTGAGTTACGAGTTTTGGTACACAGTTAAGACAATGTGGAAATTGTTTCGCAGTTCATGCCACCTGGAACATCATAGTGTGATGATGTGTCTGAACGTCATAGCCACGCACTATTTGGTATGGTGCATACTATGATGTCTCTTATCGAATTACCACTATCGTTTATGGGTTATGCATTAGAGACAACCGCACTCACTTTAAATAGGGCATCGCGTATTTCCGTTGAGATGACACAGTATAGACTGAGGTTTAGAGAAATCTAAACTGTCGTTTCTTGAAATTTGGTGTTTCGACACTTATGTGAAAAAGTTTCAGTCTGATAAGCTCGAACCCAAAGCGGATAAATGCATCTTCATAGGATATCCAAAACAGTTGGGTACATCTCCTATCTCAGATCCGAAAGCAAAGTGTTTGTTTCTAGAAACGGATCCTTTCTCGAGGAAAGGTTTCTCTCGAAAGAATTGAGTGGGAGGGTAGTAGAACTTGATGAGGTTATTGAACCATCACTTCAACCAGTGTGTAGCAGGGCGCAGGAAGTTGTTCATGTGGCGCATACACCAATTGAAGTGGAAGCTGATGATGATGATCATTGAGCTTCGAATCAAGTTACTACAAACCTCGTAGGTCGACAAGGTCGCGTACTACTGCAGAGTAGTACGGTAACCCTGTCTTGGAGGTCATGTTGTTGAGCAACAGTGAACCTACGAGTTATGGAGAAAGCGATGGTGGGCCCAGATTCCGACAAATGGCTGGAAGCCATGAAATCCGGGAGAGGATCCATGTGTGAAAACAAAGTGTAGACTTTGGTAGAACTACTTGATGGTGATAGGACTATTGAGTAAAAATGGATCTTTAAAAGAAGACAGACGATGATGGTGATAAGTCACTATTAAGAAAAGCTCGACTTGTCGCAAAGATGTTTTCGATAAGATCAAACAGTTGACTATGATGAGACTTTCTCACTCGTAGCGATGCTAAAAGTCTGTTAGAATTATGTTAGTTGTTGATGCATTATTTATGAAATATTGCACGTAGGATGTCAAAACATTGTTTTCTCGACGGTTTCCTTGAGCAAACATTGTATGTGATACAACCAGAAGGTTTTGTCGATCCTAAAGATACTAGCAAGTATGCAAGCTCCAGTGATCCTCCAATGGACTGGTGCAAGCATCTCGGAGTTGGAACAAGCACTTTGATGAGATGATCAAAGATTTTGGGTGTGTACAAGGTTTATGAGAAACTTGTATTTCCAAAGAAGTGAGTGGGAGCATTATAGAATTTCTGATAGGTATATGTGGTTGACATATTGTGGATCAGAAGTAATGTAGAATTTCTGTAAAGCATACAAGGTTGTTTGAAAGAAGTTTTCAAAGGAGTACCTGGATTACGCTACTTGAACGTTGAGCATCAAAGATCTATGGAGATAGATCGAAAGCGCTTAATAGAAGTTTCAACAAGATGCATGCCTTGACAAGTTTTTGAAAGAGTTCAAAATAGACCAGCAAAGAAGGAGTTCTTGGTTGCGTTGTGAGGTGTGAATTTGAGTAAGACTCAAAACCCGACCACGGCAGAATAAAGAGAATAGACGAAGGTCGTCTTCTATGCCTTAGCCGTAGAATCTAAAGTATGCCATGCTGTGTACCGCACCTGAAGTGTGCCTTGACTCAAAGTATGTTGAGAGGTATAGAGAGTGATCCATGATTGAATCACTAGCAGCGGTCGAAATTTATCCTTAGTAACTAATGGACTAAGGAATTTTTCTCGATTATGGAGGTGGTTAAAGAGTTTGTCGTAAAGGGTTACGTCAATGCAAGCTTTGACACTAATCCGGATAACTATGAGTAGTGAAACGGATTCGTATAGTAGAGTAGATATTTGGAGCATTTCCGAATAGCACGTAGTAGCAGCATCTATAAGATGACATAATGATTTGTAGAGAACGCACGAATCTGAAAGTTTCAGAACCGTTGACTAAAACCTCTCTCACGAGCAAGACGTGATCAGACACCATAACTATATGGGTGTTGGATTCGTTGGAATCACATGGTGATGTGAACTAGATTATTGACTCTAGTGCAAGTGGGAGACTGTTGGAAATATGCCCTAGAGGCAATAATAAATTAGTTATTATTATATTTCTTAGTTCATGATAATCGTTTATTATCCATGCTATAATTGTATTGATTGGAAACACAATACTTGTGTGGATACATAGACAAAACACTGTCCCTAGTAAGCCTCTAGTTGACTAGCTCGTTGATCAAAGATGGTCAAGGTTTCCTGGCCATAGGCAAGTGTTGTCACTTGATAACGGGATCACATCATTAGGAGAATCATGTGATGGACTAGACCCAAACTAATAGACGTAGCATGTTGATCGTGTCATTTTGTTGCTACTGTTTTCTGCGTGTCAAGTATTTGTTCCTATGACCATGAGATCATATAACTCACGGACACCGGAGGAATGCTTTGTGTGTATCAAACGTCGCAACGTAACTGGGTGACTATAAAGATGCTCTACAGGTATCTCCGAAGGTGTTCGTTGAGTTAGTATAGATTGAGACTGGGATTTGTCACTCCGTGTGACGGAGAGGTATCTCGGGGCCCACTCGGTAATACAACATCACACACAAGCCTTGCAAGCAATGTAACTTAATGTAAGTTGCGGGATCTTGTATTACGGAACGAGTAAAGAGACTTGCCGGTAAACGAGATTGAAATAGGTATGCGGATACTAACGATCGAATCTCGGGCAAGTAACATACCGAAGGACAAAGGGAATGACATACGGGATTATATGAATCCTTGGCACTAAGGTTCAAACGATAAGATCTTCGTAGAATATGTAGGATCCAATATGGGCATCCAGGTCCCGCTATTGGATATTGACCGAGGAGTCTCTCGGGTCATGTCTACATAGTTCTCGAACCCGCAGGGTCTGCACACTTAAGGTTCGACGTTGTTTTATGCGTATTTGAGTTATATGGTTGGTTACCGAATGTTGTTCGGAGTCCCGGATGAGATCACGGACGTCACGAGGGTTTCCGGAATGGTCCGGAAACGAAGATTGATATATAGGATGACCTCATTTGGTTACCGGAAGGTTTTCGTGCATTACCGGAAAAGTTTCGGGCTCATCGGTAGTGTACCGGGAGTGCCGGGAGGGGTGCCGGGGACCATCAGGAGGGGTGTCACGCCCCAAGGGGTCTCATGGGCTATGGGAAGAGATAAACCAGCCCCTAGTGGGCTGGAATAAGTTCCCACTAAGGCCCATAAGGTTTGAGAAGGAAAAAACACAAGGTGGAAAGAGTTTCCAAGTGGGAAGGTGGAATCCTACTCCAAGTAGGATTGGAGTAGGACTCCTCCACCTCCAATTTCGGCCAAACCTTTAGGTTTTGAGGCTGCCTCCTCCCCTCCCTCCCACCTATATATACGGAGGTTTTAGGGCTGATTTGAGACGACTTTCTCACGGCTGCCCGACCACATACCTCCATAGTTTTTCCTCTAGATCGCGTTTCTGCGGAGCTCGGGCGGAGCCCTGCTGAGACAAGATCATCACCAACCTCCGGAGCGCCGTCACGCTGCCGGAGAACTCTTCTACCTCTCCGTCTCTCTTGCTGGATCAAGAAGGCCGAGATCATCGTCGAGCTGTACGTGTGCTGAACGCGGAGGTGCCGTCCGTTCGGTACTAGATCGTGGGACTGATCACAGGATTGTTCGCGGGGCGGATCGAGGGACGTGAGGATGTTCCACTACATCAACCGCGTTCTCTAAACGCTTCTGCTGTACGATCTACAAGGGTACGTAGATCACTCATCCCCTCTCGTAGATGGACATCACCATGATAGGTCTTCGTGCGCGTAGGAAATTTTTTGTTTCCCATGCGATGTTCCCCAACATACTCCTGGTCATCAGCGGCCTCCACGTAGTAGTAGGCACCGTCGGGGTAGCAGTCGTCGGCGGCGGGGACCTCCATCTCCTGGGCTCCATCATCTGGTCGTAGAAAACGGATCAAGGGAACAAGGGGGAAGCAAAGCAGCGGTGAGTACTCATCCAAAGTACTCGCAAGTCTTACATCAGAACTATTCTAATTATGCATCAGTATCAAAGAAGGGGGGTGTATATGTGGACTGACTGCAGCAATGCGAGAATAGAGAGAGAAGGCCTAGTCCTATCGAAGACTAGCATCTTCAGGGTCTTGCAGCAATAGACGAGAGTAGAACAGGGGTAAAACATTAATAGTCATATTGTTGCAGCAATATTAAAGTGAGGTCACGCCTAAAGATCCTCCCTCGACTCCCTGCGAGGAAGCAATCCCGAGGCAAACTAATGATCCAGTTAAGTAACAATTGTAGTTGTAAAAGATCAGGGCACAACTCCAAGTCGTCCTGTAACCGTGGACACGGCTATCCGAATAGTTAATTTTCATCCCTGCAGGGGTGCACCACATGTCCCGTCACGCTCGATAACACTCTGGCCGGACATACTTTTCTGGGTCCTGCCCGGCCTCGGAATATCGACACGTCGCAGCCCCACCTAAGACTAATCAGAGAGGCCAGCCCGCCGGTCTAAATCCTAAGCACAAAGGGTTCGTGGGCCCAGTTCCCCTTCACGCTCCTGCACGTGGCGTGGGCGGCCGACGTCAGTCCTAGCATCCCTTAATCACAAGCGCGATGCATCTCGGGACCACTCGGGCGCGCGCCGCTACATTGCTGGCATCTGAAAAGCTTCGGCTGATACCGCGACGCCGAGTACCCATAATTCTTCCTGCGTAGCCGGTTAGTGCGAAAAGGTCTCCGACCAACCCAGATCAAATACCCAAATCCATTAGCATTTTAATTAGGCCATCAACACAGTCTCACGGGAATCCACCCGTCTTACAACTAATCACCAATGATCCCAGTAACATGGTCGAGTAGCTATGTGGTTGTAACATCGGGGGAATCCGAGGTATCACCCTCGTTGGATTCCGAACGATGTACCCGTCAAGGTGGGCTTAGAGGAATCACCCTCAGGGGTCCCACACTCGCGGGGTTGCACGACAGAGGCGTCATCGGGAATGGTGAAAGAGGAATCACCCTCGATAACCATGACCGACTAGCTATACTACAGAGATATCATCAGGAGTACTTAGCGAGGTGTCACCCTCGGTACCCGATAGTATCTCTGTAGCGTCGTACAACGAAGGGGGTGAATGTGCTGTGTCGGGTCTGGCTCGTCGATCAGAGATCGAGATTTGAAAACAAGCGGGGCAAATGATCTACAGGGTCAGAGGGGATGACTGCTCCACCTATACTAAACAGATTAAAGGTACATGACTGAAAGTAGCAGTTCATCAAAAATTGGCTATGCATCAGATATAGGAGCTAACTACAACAGTAGCAAAATACTAATGCAAGCAGTAGGAAGAAAGACATATGCGATATAGGAATGATCAAGGGGGGTTTGCTTGTCTTGCTGCTCTGCGGCAAAGGACTGATCGGCAGGGTCGTAGATGTACCCGGCAGCAGCGTCAGTCTCGGGGTCTACCGGTAAGAAGAGGGGGAAGAAACAATAAATAAATAGCACCAATGCAACACAAAGCATGACATGGAAAGATGCAGGCTAGACATGAACTAACGCAGCAACATCCGTCATAGACGGGTCGGAAGAATATCTGACGATATTTTCTGGGTCTCGGGCTACTACCGGTTATACTGGAAACGATGGAAAAGTTCCATGTTTGCTATGCTAGGGACGCGTGATAGACGAACGGGCCGTGTATCCGGGAGGAGGAGGAGGGATCTGGGGCGACGGGAGAGGAGGGAGAGGAGCGATCGTGGGGAGGGAGAGATGTGTCGGTGGGGTGGGGGAGAGGACCGAGAGAGGGGGGGCTCTCGTGGGGGAGGGTTACGGGAGAGAGAGAGAGCGTGGGTGGGTGGGGCCCCCCACGAGGGGGAGGCTGGCGGCGCCCAGGGGGGGGGGGGGGAGGGAGTAGCGAGGGGGGAGGGAGAGGTGGCGGCTCCTTCGCCAGGGGGGGTGGCTAGGGTTTGCGGGATGGGGGGTGGCCGGCTGGGCCTTTTGGCCCAGTTGGGCCGGTTGGTTTCTTTTTTTTCTATCTTTTATTATTTAATATACTATTTAACTTTCTTTTTAAATACTTTTCTTATACTTTCTTTTACAATTTATTATACATACCTCTAATTCTCTCTTTCACATACATATTCTTTTAATATTTAACATGAATTTATAAAATACCTTTTCTTTTGTTTTCAGATTGTTGGATCCGAACAGACTCGAATCATCGCGGGTCTGAGATGGGAATTCGATGACGTGGCATCATTAGCGATTGATCACTGTAGCTTAATTACAATAATTACTGTAGCAAAAATCGAGGATGTCACAGATTCGGACATGGAGGGCTTCTTCATCAACACCATGACCTCTCTGATGATGCGTGAGTAGTTCACCATAGACCTACGGGTCCATAGCTAGTAGCTAGATGGCTTCTTCTCTCTCTTGGATCTCGAATACAAAGTTCTCCATGATCTTCATGGAGATCTATCCGATGTAATCTTCTTTTGCGGTGTGTTTGTCGAGATCCGATGAATTGTGGATTTATGATCAGATTATCTATGAATCTTATTTGTCTTTCTTCTGATCTCTCTTATGCATGATTTCATATCCTTGTAATTCTCTTCGAGTTGTGGGTTTTGTTTGGCCAACTAGATCTATGATTCTTGCAATGGGAGAAGTGCTTGGTTTTGGGTTCATACCGTGCGGTGACCTCACCCAGTGATAGAAGGGGTAGTGAGGCACGCATCGTGTTGTTGCCATCAAGGGTAAAAAGATGGGGTTTTCATCATTGGTTTGAGATTATCCCTCTACATCATGTCATCTTGGTTAAGGCGTTACTTTGTTTGTCATGAACTCAATACACTAGATGCATGCTGGATAGCGGTCGATGTGTGGAGTAATAGTAGTAGATGCAAAAAGTATCGGTCTACTTGTCTCGGACGTGATGCCTATATGTATGATCATTGCCTTAGATATCGTCATGACTTTGCGCGGTTCTATCAATTGCTCGACAGTAATTTGTTCACCCACCGTAATACTTGCTATTTTGAGAGAAGCCTCTAGTGAACACTGTGGCCCACGGGTCTACTCCACACCATATTTTCAGCCTTACCCTTTTTACTTCGTTGCACTTTTCTCCTTCAGATCTCACTTTGCAATCAATCTTGAAGGGATTGACAACCCCTTTAAAGCGTTGGGTGCAAGCTCTTTTGTGTTTGCGCACGTACTCTGGACTTGACGAGATTCTCCTACTCGATTGATACCTTGGTTCTCAAACTGAGGGAAATACTTACTGCTCCTATGCTGCATCACCCTTTCGTCTTCAAGGGAAAAACCAACGCAAGCCCAATCTCCGTCAATGTGTCAATTTCTGGCACTGTTGTGTGTTGCTGTAGCAAGCGTCCATGAAGGTGGAGAAGCTCCCGGAGGTCAATCCTCCCTCCAGCAGGGTGCCGGGAAGAGGTCTCCTGACGCTCCCGATTTGGGAACTGCTGCGGCGGCAAAACGAAGGAGAAATTCGTGATTCCAGAAGTTCTGCAAGGATTCTCTCGGGACTCTAAATATAGGCCAAAGGTGGGCGCCGGAGGTGGTGGGACCCACCCAGGCAGCCTCCTGGCTTGGCCTAGGGCCTGGTCGCGCCAGCAGGTCGCCTAGGAGGCCCCTCCCCCCTGTGGCCCATCTTCGTTGATCCGGAAGCTTATTTTTTATATTTTTTTGGAATTTTTCGGGCTTCGGAAAATTGGGTAAAAACCACTCCAAAATAGACATCAGCAGACAGAAACTGGCTCTGGGTGCACTGAGTTAGTAGGTTAGTCTAAATATGTATAAAATGATATAAAAGTGTAGCAAAACATATAACAATGTCACCAAAAAGATCATGGAACAAGCAGAAATTGTAGATACGTTTGGGACGTATCAGTGAGCTCCTCCGCTACCTAATTAAATTGCTAGTTTTAGATGTATTTTAGTTTTATATTTCATATTATATTGGATGAGTCAAAGCATTTGCAAATTTAGTTTTAGATGTTTTGTAGTTTTAGATGTATTTTAGGTTTAGTTTTAGATTTCTTTTTTTGCGGTAAAAGATGAGTCAAAGCTTCTGCAAATTTGTTTCTCTATTCCTTCCCGTTTCTACCTTATTAAATTGGAATTTGCAAACAAATCATCAACGACATATATTAATTTCAGATTTATTCTTTAAATAGTAGGGCTTTAAATAGTTGTAGAAATTGTTCTCGACGTCGACGATGCCCATCCCTCATCCTCGTCGTCGACTCGGTGGCGACCACCTGCTTGATAGGCGCGAGCATGTGTGGGACTAGGCTCCGCCAGGCTGGCCCTCGGAGGTGCTACCTTCTAGGGCGCGCATCTTGGTGAGGAATCAGGCTCCCGTCGTAGACCCGGAGCTTCTTTAGTGGCAGTCGCGTGGGCCACTTTTGGTGCGTAGGCAGCCGACCCTCGAGGAGGAGGTACTTCGCCGTGTGAGGGAGGAGGACGGGCACGTCCTTTGCAACTTGGTTGCATTAGACGCTAGGTTTTCCAATACCTGGCAGGTTCTTCAAGGATCTCACCCGAGCTATGATCCTGTTATCGTTCCTTCTCTGTGGGTTTTGACCACTCGTGCCTCAGTACAACGACAGCTCTTTGGGTGATCAGTTTGATGATGAACCGCGAGTGGAAGAGGTTATACTAGAGATGTATTCGAGATTATATTGGATAAAATTCGAGATGGATTAAGTTGATTATCGGTTGTAACTAAAAAAAACTTTTTGCCTCTTGAGATCTATTGCATTATATATCATAACGTACATCTATGAACTATTCAACATTTGGAAATGAAATGTAAAAAAGTTTGTGCATGTTTAAAACACAGAAGTTCGTGTAATTCGGTTATTCATACAAGGAGCTAAAATATTTGCAGAAACTATGTATCAAAGAGACTTGGAACAAGACCAGTTGTTGGGGGAGATAATCCTCGTTGGAGGTGATTTCTTGTTGTATCTCAACAATGAAATATTTCTGGAAGGAGAGGATGACGGCTCGGGTGATCGAACAATGGAGTACGAAGGACATGATCATGATGGCTCCGGTTACCGAATGCCGGAGGAAGAAGGAGACCATGATGAGGACTTCGGTGACCGAACGGAGCACGGAGCTGTTGCAAAGTCCGGCGAGGTATATATATTAATTAAGCCCAAAGGTATGTACATACATTCTTCTTTTATAGCCCTCCGGATCGAGCCAAACTTCGGTAAAGAGACGAGACACGAAGAGAAGGTTGCGCATGGATGAGAAGTTCACGATCACGACACTCGCGGACGATGGCCCACCGATTGAACCCAAGCGGACGAAGGACGCATTTTCTGCTCAGTGCGGAGCTATTGTTAGGGACAACATCCCGATCAGCATCAAGCAATGGAATAATCCTAAGGGCGACGACGTCCCTGAAGCTGATTATGTCACCAATAGGCAGAAAGATGATCTTTGGACCGCGCTGAAGGCAAATTTCACCCTACCGCCAGAGGAGGATCCGAATAAGCCAGTGATAGAGCCACTGGTAAAGGTGTGTGCTCTTAAGAAGATGGCACATCTATTCAGTAGGTGGAAGAATGATTTGAAATCAATGTTTGTCGACAAAGGGAAGACTCAAGAATTCATCGGCCGATTTGAGAAGATAAGAGATCACTGGCCCACATTTGTGGCCTACAATACATCGGACAAGAGTAAGAAAATGTTAGAGACAAACTAGAACAATGTTGCAAAGAAGCAGTATCACCATCACACGGGGTTAGGTGGCTACCTCAAAGCCCGGCTGTTCTGGGACAAAGCTGACAATGACCTGATTGCTAAAGGGGTCGAACCACAGACATTGAACTTGCCAGACCGTTCAAGGACTTGGTTCTTTGGGGTTGGGGGAACTTTGGACTCTGAAACAAGGAAGTGCCATTGGACGGACGAGCAACTTGCAATACCCATCAACAAGCTTCAAAAGTATATCACCGCAACGCAGGAAGGGACGTTCATTCCTGACAAAGAGAAGGACGAGCTGACCGAGGCCCAAGGGAATGCTGAGCGCCCTGGACGAACACGAGGCACACGAGGCTCCGTTCCATGGAAGGTTGGGTTTCCCAAGGCAGTCGGTTACAGAAGCCGGGAGAGAAATAGGAAAGCGGAGTTGAGCGACATGCAGAAGATCCAAGCAAGACTACAAAAGCTTGAGGAACTTGAGAGCCAGCGAGCTGCCGGCCAACCATCTTAGCGGCACGAAGCTACCCCAGAAGGTACCCCGCCATCTCAGCGGAGAAGCAGCATGGCTTCCATGGAGCCCATTCAGCATGACTTCACGGCTCCTAGCTACCCTGTGGATACTATCACAGAGGCTCAACATTGCGAGCTTATGACGAAATGTCGGAACCTCACTTTCAAGGCGGCTGTCGGCTCTGTTGCACCTCCTCAACCCAACGGAACTTTTCATTGCCTTTCGATTCCACATGGCTATGCTGTTGTGATGGTGGATCAAGTAATGGAGGGATTTGAGGAGCTCGAGCTTGACCTCCCTACAGGTGAAGGGGAGAATCAGCTCATTCGTGCTCTGAGGAGTACATGTCTATGGCAGAAGGAGTTCATCAAGCTTCCAAACTGGACGCCTCCTCCTCCTCCTCCTCCTCCTCCGGCGAGTGATCAGGGCACTCCGCCTCCTTCTCCGGCTCCTCCGATGCGTGAGGGCACTTCGCCTCCTCCTTTGCCTACTCTGGCGCGTTAGAACAGTCCGCCTCCTTCTCTCAAGCAGAAGAGATACGCCTCATTCTCTCTGGCGTCTAGAAGTACAAGCAGAGGCGGTAGGCAATTCAGATACGGCCCATCTCTCAAGCCTCTAGAAAAGTTACCATATGAGAGGACCAAGCAGGAAAATGAGGACATATGTCGTGCCGAATTCAGGGCCCATTTTGCAAAGAAAACTCCACCTCAGAAAGAGAAGCTAGATCCGGTGAAAGTGGAGCGCACTATCAATCAACTGAAGCGACCACCACCAGCTTCGCTGGATTCAACCTATGACCGCATTCTTAAAAAGACATATGCACAAGCACGGCGGTAGGGATTACTTCTAGTGATGCAAGGAGAAGAGGGAAAACAATTCCCCAGCTCGGCCAATAGGAGAAGCAATCGTGCCCCCTGCTCAAGGTGTCTAGAGATATCGTTGTTGCTACTCATCCTGGGATCGTGCCCACTACCAATACTGATGATTACTTGGGGGATGAGGTAACAAAAGGATAATACAAATATGTGCGCGGGAAGCCTCTCGTCAAACCTGGTCATCCTCATGTAACAACGATGATGCACAAATTGCATGAGTGGTACATGAAAACCCGCAGGGAATCTGAGAAAGACGCTATTTATGTGGTGGTGAAACCAGAGCACGAATTCATTGGACTTCCCGTGATGCCTATTTAATTTGAGGAGTTATTATTTCAGTTATACAATCAACTGGCTCTCGACAAACAACTCATGACTTCCTACTGTTTGTAAGTCTCCAACTCAGCTCGTTCATTGCATTTATATATAATTATCCTCACTATATATATGATGCAGATTGAAGATCATCGAATTAAAAAAAAGGAATCATCGACATTGGGTTCATTAGCCCAGATGCCGTAAATGAATTGACGGTACGGAACTCAATCAAAGAGACCGAGGAGAACTTGCTAAACTCGTTCCTTATAAATCAAAACAAAAGGGAAATAACCTTTCCTTACAACTTCAAGTAAGTGTTGTTGTCTTCTCTGTATACTAGGTTTCGCTTAATCGAGGTTAAGTAATGTAATTGATGAGTTATATGTGCGTGCGCAAATACCACTTTATTATGCTATCCACTGACGTTGGCAGGGCATTAGTAACTGTCTTAGACTCGAGACGTAACGCCGAAGAGGATTATGCGGATATGGTTGCATTGCTCAAGAAGTAATTCCAGTCAATACCGGGACCATATCGGCATGCAACTTTCGTTTGTGGGCTGATATCAAGTAATCATTTTCTTTGCCTGGCAGGGTTTGGAAGAAGTTCGCCAATAAGGTTCCCGGTTTAAACAAAGAGTTGCGTTTTACTCACCCCAACATAAGTAGTACCATCTAGTTCCTCGCATCTCTAATTGATTCAAATTATCATCAATATATCATTACCATGCTTACTTATCAGTTTGATTGAACTCTATTCTCGTAAAGTATATGTACCATGAAGAAGGGACTATTTTATGTGGATACTACGTATGCAAGTTCATTATCCACTCGAGCTCTGAGGGGGGAGGTTCTCTAAGGAACTATTTGAAATACGTAAATGATATTCCCAATTTTATTTTATATTACCATCAATTGTGCTGAGTTTTATTCATATATATGCTGTATTGACCCCCTTCTTTAAATTAGACCTGCAAGATGCGGGATGAACTCCTACCATATATATGATCGCATACGAGCAATTCAAGATGAATTGGCGGGATTCTTTCTTGACCACGTCATACCCTAAGATGGAGAATACCATGTGGATTTGTGATTGGATCTTAATTAGATGATGTTAGGGATTGTAAAAGATGTTATATTGTATATATATGTTAGGGATTGTAAATGGTTTCCTTCATTTTCTTATTAGCTAGCATCAAGTTCTTTGTATAGTAGCTAGCTTCGACCAAGCACGGAGAAACAGAGGCCACTTCTCCCTATTAGCTAGGTAACACAATATGAAACCACTAAATTAACCCTCCAAAACCCCCCACCCCCATTCAAAAAAACCCAGCTCCGGCCAGATGCTGACGCGTGGATGCCATTTGGTCCCGGTTGGTGTGACCAACCGGGAGTAAAGTTCCTCCTACATGGGCTCCCCGCAGCGGCCACGTGGAGCTCCTTTGGACCCGGTTCATAAGCCAACCAGGACTAAAGTTTTGCGCCTTTAGTACCGACCCATTAGTCCCGGTTCAAGAACCGGGGCTAATGGGCCTCTGGAACCGAGACAAATGGGCCTCTTTCTACTAGTGGAGCTATGGTCGTGGGGTCACTGGTCCATCAAAGGCCGTCGCGCAGAAGTCCAACTCTGGTGGTGCTCGCAAAACAGTCTCGGTAGCTGCCAAGGAGTTTGTCCCTGTTCCAAGGCACACCAAGTCTACTGCCTCCACTGCCACTTTGTCTGAGGGACAATCTTCCCAGGCCCTAGAGGTGGAGTTGGAACAATATCTTGATCCCAGGTACAAGGATATGCTATGCTTCAAGTGTGTCAGTCCTGGTCACTATGTTAGTAATTGTGTCAAGCCAAAATCATGTTTTATCTACCAGCAAAATCATAATGTTAACAACTGTGTTGCCTCGTCCAAGATCCAATCAAGTGCTGCCTTTTTTGTAGTGGAGCAAGATGGCTTGGTTTTTACCATGTAGATGTGCCTATTGCTAATGATTCTAACTGGTGTAATTTCCATAATTTTTGTGTGGTGAATATCACTAAAGGGTATGTAGACAGGGCTCTCCTACTAAGTCTTCTGACTGATACTTTTTGTAAGTCAAAGCAATAGTCATGACAGATAAGTGAGATATCCCACAAAACCTTCCTCGTTAGATTTCCACCTTGGAAGAAAGTTGAGGATCTGATTGAGCTGCCAGGTTTCTGCCTCCCTTAAGATGTTGCTGTTAAGATGTTTCAGTGGAAAGGTGCTTGTGATCCTTTTGGAGAATTAGTGGAAGCTTCGGTCCTGATTGAAAGTATTCCACCTAAATGGTGAACTTGGAAAGTTTTTGCATAGGTGACTTCTATGTTTGGGGTCTTGAGAGATGTTGATCGAAATGGAATGTTTAGAATCTTCTTTGAGAATGTTAGGGTTAAAATTGCTTGTAGGGACCCATTAAAAATTCCTTTTGAAAGATTTATTGAAATAAAGAAAAATTTGTTCTTGCTGGAGTTTACTATTGAAGATTTTGAATAGGTGGGTGGTGTGGAATTTGTTATTGATATTGTTTCTGAAAATAAAGATGATGATGTAGGAGGTGATGAGGAAGATCTTGGGGATGCTAAGGAGGAAGAATCCAAGGATGAAATGCAGGATGATCTTGATGGTGAGACTGCCATTGATGAACTTGGCAAGTGCAATATCCCTGGCCAAAGGAATCCTGATTCTATTGGTAAGTCCAAAACTTCTTTTTGTGGACCGCCTTCGGATGCTAACCATGAAAGCTTCATTATGGAGGTTGTTGCTGCTAGGGGTTTCTCCTTGCAGAAACATGGTTGTAGTGAGGACTCTCTGGAACGAGTGATTGCTCATTGTCATTGGATTAGTCTTGTTGTTACTACTGGAGAAAATATTGAATGTGGGGTTTCTACCCCTGCTAACCCAGGACCTATCTCTTTGATGGATGTTGGAAAATCTGATAACAATGAGCTTTAGTCCCACTTGGTCACACTAACCGGGACCAAATGGTAAGCATCTGGCCGGAGCTGGTTTTTTTTGAATGGGGGGTTGGGGGGTTTTGGAGGGTTAATTTAGTGGTTTCATATTGTATTAGCTACCTAATCGAGAGAAGTGTCCACTACTAGGGAAAAGCCTAGTAGCAGCGCGGGTTTAGTGCCTACTAGTAGCGCGGGTTACCGCGCTACTAGTAAGGCGCTACAGCTATTACTTACCAGCAGCGCGTGTAAGACGCGCTACTGCTAAGACATATAGCTATAGTGTTTATCATACCAGCGCTACTGATAAGACAACTATTAGTAGCGTTCTTGCAAACCTGCGCTACTAGTAATCCATTTTTCATTATTTTTAATTTTTAGTGTGTTTGTACGCCGTTATACAAATTTTGATAAAGTACCAATTAAGAGGTTGTTATGTCATTATGTTCACGATGAATTATTATATCATTGTGAGGAAGAAACATGGATTTTATTCATCCAAATGAATCAAAAGTGATCAAAAGTTGAATTAGTAGGACGATGATCCTACTAATTCAACTTTTGGTCACTTTTGAACCATCCACATGAATCTAATCCACTTTCCTTCCCCCAATGATATAATAACCAATCATGATCATAATAACAAATCATCATGATAATCATGATCAACATCATCATCATATTAATATAAAAACTCTTGCATCAGTATAGCTAATAATCATCATAGTCATTACCACCAACACTATTTAATCATCATTTTCATCAATGAGACATCATATAACAAGTTGGTCACTAGTCATAATCACAACTCCTCCTCATCATCACCGTCAACTCTAACACATTGTTGCACATAATAACAATTGTACCTAGGACCTATTCCTCTCTCATAGGACCTACTCTACCCTCTCATAGGTACAATATCATAAAACAAGATAGGCCCTCACTCTTCATTATGGAGAATGGAGATCATCCTGTCTCCAATTCTTGGCCTAAGCACAATGTTGCTTCCAAGTAGCTCTCTACGATAGACCATACATTTTTTTCCAATCTTTGATTGTCATGACTTCATCGGTTTTAGAAATCCGATATGGACAGGAGTGATGCGTAGGCTGACCTGGCCGTGCTGGCCCTAAGCTCATAACAACAACGTGTCCTCTCGGAAACATCAGATGAGGCGCACAATCCTTCGGGATTTTCTGTTGAAAAACATAGTAATAACTTTGTAGTTAGCAAAGTTATTTAGTTTTAGAAGAATTTATGCAAAAGATGCACGGATGTTGTAATAGTAGAAAATCCTACCATGCAATCTCCATGGATGTTACCGTAGTTCACCACGTGCACTAGTGGCACGTATTGACCATAATGTGGAGGAGTTTGATAATAGCTATTGTAGTTCTCAACATAATTAATAAATGCGATAAGATGATTTTTCTCCTTATAAGTGAATTCCGCTTCATCATTGTAGTAGTAGGTTCTGTCTACCATCTTCCCTACATTTTTTGAAGAATGAAAATAGGCTATCAATGGAAATAAGTTGTCAACTATTTTTAAATAAACAATATAAATTACTTAATAAATATCGTTGAGAAACTCACATAATGGTAGAACTGGAGGCGTTTGCACATCGACCCAGATGACGATATTACCTTCAATTTCATATTTCGGACGAGTATCAAAGGTGATAAGCATATTAGGCTCAAATGCATAAACCTTGCATAGTGCTTGCCAATTTGTGCATTGAAAATAGGAGTAGGTGTCTGCATTGTACAACTTTACGGCAAAAGTATAATCATGCTCGGTCCTTAAGTGAACTCGCTTTACCTCCATAGTTTTTAGTACTAAAACAATCGTATCCAAGTCATAAATTCTTGCATGGAAGGGGATATGCTAGTAGAATAGTAAAAATAAAAATTATAAGTTGAAGCAAAATTCTTTGTGACTTACTTTATCCACTTCGAAGTTCTCATCCAGCATGATGTTGAAGCGCCTACCGCCAACTAGGTGAGGCGTGTCACACAGGCCGCGCTCATCTTCGCAGTATTCGCACATAACGAATTCCCTTTCGTCGTCAGACATTTCCTATGTTCATAGTTGAAACATTTAAAATCCATCGAAGGCAACTACCAAGAAACTTATATGACAGATCACTATTAATTCTAAAACAAAATTAACCTAAATAATTCTTCCTTTCTTGTTTTCCTCCTCTTCTCCCTCTCCTCCTCTTCCTCTAATAATTCTAAAACATAATTAATCTAAATAATTCTAAAACAGAATTAACCTAAAAGAGAATTAACCTTAAAAAATATAATTCCCTCTCCTTCCTCCTCTTCTTCCTCTCCTCCTCTTCTTCCTCTCCTTCCTCTTCTACTTGTCCTCTTTTTCTTCTACTTCTCCTCTTCTTCTATTTTTCCTCTACTTCTCGTCTTCATTCCCATTTCTGGCAATTACATGGCACTCCATATGTCCAATTTTTCTAGCACTAGTCATGCCAAAATTCATGGACAATTTGGGCATGATCTTTGCTAAAAAGTGGACATATGGAGCGCCTCAAATTTGCCGGAACGGAAATTAATGAACATTTGCAAACAAGAACACCAAGACATCCTCTATATTCAGAATGCAGCGTCATCGACATCAATGACATGGCCACTAGCACTAGCATTTTCATCATCGACATTTACAACACACTATCATATATATCAACAACATGGGGATTTGGCTATTCTCACCTAGAGGTCTTAGGGGGTCGGCGATGGGGACGACTGCGGGGATGAGGCAGGGGCAAATACTTGGTTTCTGCATAAACAAAATATAAACAAAATATGACATGTTCATTCTAGCAAATGAGTAAATAGTTTCAGGATCACTAGAAACTATCAACTATGTCTAAAAATAATATACTAAAACCCTAGTAATAATTCAGTTAACTAGAAACTATCAACTAAACCGTAGAAACTATCCTAAATAAAAGTGTTATATATGAACAGAGGCTTATATCAACTAAAAACTATCAACTATGTCTAAATTTTTACTAATCAGTTAATCATACTAAATCAAAATTGTTATATATCAACTACAAACTATTAAGTAAATCAAAATATTGCATATCAACAAGAAAATATCAACTAGCCTACTAAATCAAAATGTAGCAGGGAGAAGGGGTTGTGGATGGAGGAGGGAGGAGGGAGAAGGAGGGGCGACTGAAGGAGGGAGGAGGAAGGAGGACAGAGGAGGAAGGCGGAGCGAGGAGGGGCCGGCTGGCGACGAATGGAGGAGTGGAGGGAGGACGTGGGGCGGGGAGGAGGGAGGAGGCAGAAGGAGGGGCTACTAAAGGAGGAAGGAGGAGAGAGGAGGAAGGCGGAGCGCGGAGGGGCCGACAATGTGAGGGGGTGAGGGATCGGGAGTGAGGAAGAGAGAGGGAGCGCACGGGGTGGATAAGGCGGGTTGCCGACGACGATGGGCTCTGGGGCGGCGGCGACGGCTAGGAGGAGGACGGGCTCGGGGGCAGCGGCGACGAAGAGGAGGAGGACGGGCTCAGGGCGGCGGAAATGACGAAGAGGAGGACGGGCTCGGGACAGCAACGATGACGAGGAGGACGGGTTTTTACTGTGCTTTTATCATTATATTCAATTTGGTAGGTTTTAGGTTATTTTAAATGAATATTTTAATCAAAAACAGATCTCTTACAAAAGGAATTTCATTTTTTGAACTTATTTGAACTGAAAACTTTTTGTGTGTTCAAAATGCACCATTCAAGTCCACATCATCAATTTTCAACGCTTTCGGAGTTCATTTGGTATTTTTCATGCATTTACTAATGTTTTTGAGCTATATGCCTTAGAAATTGAAAAGCACTACAAATAAACTCTGAATAGGTTGAAAGTTGGCATGGTATCATCATTTCACCCACATAGCATGTGCTAAAAAGTTGAGAGGGTTGCGGCAAAAACTGGATGCACTTCGTGTACAAATCGGACAATCTCTTTCGAAGTATTAGGGTTTCTTACAAAAGGGATTTCACTTTTATGAACTTGTTTGAACTCAAAACTTTTTGTGTGTTCAAGATGCACCATTCAAGGCCACATCATCAATTTTCAACACTTTTTGAGTTCATTTGGTATTTTTCATGCATTTACTTATTTTTTGAGCTAAATGACCTAGAAATTGAAAAGCACTACAAATGAACTATCAATAGGGTGAAAGTTGGCATGCTATCATCATTTCACCCACATAGCATGTGCTAAAAAGTTGAGAGGGTTGCGTCAAAAACTGGATGCACTTCATGTACAAATCGGACAATCTCTTTCGAAGTATGAGGGTTTCTTATGAAAACACATATGTTACAAAAGAAATTTCATTTTTATGAACTTGTTTGAAGTCAAAACTTTGTGTGTGTTCAAAATGCACAATTAAAGGCCACATCATCAATTTGAACAATTTCTGAGTTCATTTGGTATTTTTCATACATTTACTTATTTTTTGAGCTAAATGACCCAGAAATTGAAAAGCACTACAAATGAACTCTCAATAGGTTGAAAGTTGGCATGCTATCATCATTTCACCCACATAGCATGTGCTAAACATTTGAGAGGGTTGCGTCAAAAACTGGATGCACTTCGTGTACAAATCGGACAATCTCTTTCAAAGTATGAGGGTTTCTTACGAAAACTCATATGTTACAAAAGGGAATTCATTTTTTTGAACTCATTTGAACCCAAGACTTTTTGTGTGTTCAAAATGCACCATTCAAGGCCACATCATCAATTTTTAACACTTTCTGAGTTCATTTAGTATTTTTCATTCATTTACTAACTTTTTTGAGCTAAATGACCAAGAAATTGAAAAGCACTAAAAATGAACTCCGAGTAGGTTGAAATTTGGCATGGTATCATCATTTCACCCACATAGCATGTGCTAAAAAGTTAAGAGGGTTGCAGCAAAAACCGGATGCACTTCGTGTACAAATCGGACAATCTCTTTCGAAGTATGAGGGTTTCTTACGAAAACTCATGTGTTACAAAAGGGATTTCATTTTTTTCGAAATTATTTAAACTCAAGACTTTTTTGTGTTCAAAATGCACCATTCAAGGCAACATCATCAATTTTCAGCATTTTCCGAGTTCATTTGGTAGTTTTCATGCATTTACTCTTTTTTTTGGAGCTAAATGACCCAGAAATTGAAAAGCACTACAAATGAAATCTGAATAGGTTGAAAGGTGGCATGGTATCATAATTTCACCCACATAGCATGTGCTAAAAAGTTGAGAGGGTTGCGACAAAAACTGGATGCACTTCGGGTACAAATTGGACAACCTATTTCGAAGTATCACGGTTTCTTACGAAAACTCACGTGTTACAAAAGGGATTCCATTTTTTGAACTATTTGAACTGAAGACTTTTTGTGTGTTCAAAATGCACCATCCAAGGCCATATCATTAACTTTCAACACTTACTGAGTTCATTTGGTATTTTTCTTGCATTTACTAAGTTTTTTTTGAGGTAAATGACCTAGAAGTTGAAAAGCACTACAAATGAACTCTGAATAGGTTGAAAGTTGGCATGGTATTATAATTTCACCCACATAGCATGTGCTAAAAATTTGAGAGGGTTGCGGCGAAAACTGGATGCCCTTCTTGTACAAATCGGACAATCTATTTCAAAGTATTAGGGTTTCTGACGAAAACTCATCTTTTACAAAAAGGATTTCATTTTTTTGAACTTATTTTAACTTAAGACTTTTTGTGTGTTCAAAATGCACCATTCAAGGCCACATCATCAATTTTCAACACTTTCCGAGTTCATTTGGTATTTTTCATGCATTTACTGATTTGTTTTGAGCTAAATGGCCTAGAAATTGAAAAGCACAACAAATGAACTCTGAATAGGTCGAAAGTTGGCATGGTATGAACATTTCACCCACATAGCATGTGTTAAAAAGTTGAGCGAGTTGCGGCAAAAACTAGAGGCACTTCGTGTACAAATCGGACAATCTAATTCGAAGTATCAGAGTTTTTTTACGAAAACTCACGTGTTACAAAAGGGATTTCATTTTTTGAACTTATTTGAACTTAAGACTTTTTGTGTGTTCAAAATGCACCATTAAGGCCACATCATCAATTTTCAACACTTTCAGAGTTCATTTGGTATTTTTCATGCATTTACTGTTTTTTTCCAGCTAAATGGGCAAGAAATTCAAAAGCACTATAAATGAACTCTGAAGAGGTTGAAAGTTGGCATGGTATCATCCACATAGCATGTGCTAAAAAGTTGAGAGGGTCGTTGCGGCAAAAACTAGTGGCACTTCGTGTACAAATCGGACAATCTTTTTCGAAGTATGAGGGTTTCTTACGAAAACTCATCTCTTAGAAAATGGATTTCATTTTTTGAAATGGCGTATTTCACGTCGGTTGGTGGCCCAAACCGGGACTAAAGGCCTGTGCCTGCCCGCGGTGCGGTTGGATGTTTAGTCCCACCTTGCTAGGTGAGAGAGCCCGAGAGTGGTTTATAAGCGATGGTGCGTTGACCCTCTCGAGCTCCTCTGAACTTTAGGCTTCCGAGCGTAATTTGTCACTCCCTCTGGGCCGATTGGCTCTTCTGCGGGCCTGTATCCTGGCCCAACTCTCTGGTTGGGTTTCTAGTTTTATTCAGACCGTGGTGGCCGAGTAGGTGGCATTTTTTTTAAAATCTAGTTTTTTTGTTTCATTTTTCACTTTATTTATTTAATTTTATGAATAACTTTACTAAAAAATAGATTTTTGATTGATTCCTTTTCCTGCTATTTAATATTACTGTGTTTTTATCATTATATTCAAATTGGTAGGTTTTAGTTAGTTTAAATGACTATTTTAATCAAAAATAGATATGTTATAAAAGGGAGTCCATTTTTTGAACTTATTTGAACTGAAGACTTTTTGTATATATATGTGGTCGAAATGCATGATATCATGAAGTTAGAAAGGGATAAACCATTCAAAAGTAGCAAATGAAGTTAGAAAGGGCTAAACAATTCAAATTTGGAAACTATAATGGCACAAACAGAAACTAGACATATATAAATTAGTCCAAGCAGAACATAATGATACTAGTCCAAACAGTACATAATAATAGCTAGCATAGATATATATACAAGTGGTCGCCGTTGTGAAGACTACTCGTCTGAATTGTATGAATCAAAATGTCCACTTGGTCTGAGGTGACGCTGGCCTTAGTTGATGACTCGAATCTTGCGGTACAACTCATATGAAACGTATGCATCTTTTGCTGCATACTCAATGTTGATACGGTCAAGTGGGGTCCTCTCCCAAAGTCTATGCTGAGACTTTGGGAATTTGGTCTTCATGTCACCATACTCCTCGTCGATCAAGGCGACTAGCATATGAAGCATCGAAGTCCTGTCATGTCAAAGCCCGAATTCTTGTTGGAGATCAATGAGGCAATCAGCTTGTATCTCAATACCAAAGTTGTGCCTCATCTTCAGCTTGTCGTTCCTTATGTCAACGGTAGCAAAACTGATGCCGCTACGAAGGAAGTCCAAGGGTTCTGGACAATGCTTGTCACTACTGCAACAACAACAAATTAAAATGGAACAAATGTTACATAGTGTTGCAACAAGGAAAAATGTTTCACTACAACTAAAGAGAAACTTATCTTTAGGATTCAAATGGAACATATTACTATCCTATGCAATTTTCATATGATATGAATTGATCAGGAAGCCGTAAATTAACTATGACATATATATATATATATATATATATATATATATATATATATATATATATATATATATATATATATATATATATATATATATATATATATATATATATATATATATATATATATATATTCTCCCATGGTTTTGCAAATATGCAACAAGCTAGAGATATTGCATATTGCTATCCAATGGAACCTAGAGAGACACTATAGATATCTAATGGAACCTAGAGATATCACTAGCTATATGCAATTTTCATAAGTATGACATATCATATTGCTATCCAATGGAACCTAGAGAGATCACTAGCTATATGCAATTTTCATAACCTTGGATCAAAGAACGCCGCATAAAATTGTTGCACTACAACTAAAGAGAAATTGATCTTTATTGGATTCCAAAGTGGAACATATTGCTATCGATCCTATGCAATTTTCATATCCTATGAATTGATCAAGAAACCCTCAATTAATTAACCAATGGAATATATATAGAAACTTCATATTGCTATCCAATGGAACCTAAAGAAATCACTGTATATATGCAATTTTCATAACCTTGGGTCAAAACATACCTCGCCCATTGGAAGATCAAGACATGGTGTTTGAACATAGTTGGATGACGGCAACACCTCGTTGATCCGCCGTGTACTCCAGATCAAGCCCCAAGAACTTCTCATGATCCACCGCAGCATCAAGCCATCGTCCCTTCAACTGTCTAAAAAAATGCGGCACCTCCCTGCTTTCGTTCGTGTACACGACATCGAGCTTGGTCTTGCCATGTGCGAGCACCTCTCCGTAGCGATTTGGCAAGGTGGAAGAAGAGAAGGGAAGAAGAGAGGGTAAGAAGAGAGGAGAGCGAGAGTGGAGAAGAATAGAGAAATGGCGAGAGACTCTGCTTCGATTGTGCTTTTGTGAAGCGGGAGGCAAACCGTTTGGACCTTTAGTCCTGGGTTGAGCTACCAACCGGGACTAAAGGGTGATACGAATGGTTGCCACTACCACTTCGTCCCGATTTGATATACTAACCGGGACTAAAGGGGGATACGAACGGTCCACCTGGTCCCGGTTTGACCCACCAACTAGGACTAAAGGTGGATACAAACGGTTCTGTCCTATTGGTCTCGGTTCGTGTCCGGAACCGGGACCAAAGGGTTGACACGAACCGGGACCAATGGCCCATGATGTTTGGCTGGCGCCCTAGCCTCACAAACCGGGACCAATTACACCATAGGTCCCGATTCGTGGGTGAACTGGGACTAATGGGATTGCAGGCCCTGGACCAAAGCCCTCTTTTCTACTAGTGATTAAAATCTGTTGACATGATTGACTCTCGGGATGAGGTGGACCCAAAAGAGGATGTGATGCTAGGGACTCTTCCTTCTTGAAACTATGCGGATGCTTCAATTCTCAGGCCTGAAGAGGTCCTTGCTGGACTCTCTGAAACAGGTTCAAGAGGTTCCACCCAATAAAACTATGTGGGGGACAATTATCGCATCTAAATAAGCTACTAGGGGGGCATGAAAATATGAACATCATGGAGAAAGTTGTTGCTTACAAAATGAGGAAGAACTTGGAAATTCCTATAATATACAAAGGTACATCTTTTCCTTCAAATGGTCCTCACAAGTTGATTGATCATGTTTCTAAGCTTGATTTGGTTATGGGGAGAGATAATTCAAGTAAGTTAGACATCATTGAAGGTTTGATTGTCACGGAGCAAGAGAGTTGCTTCGCTTTTGCTAATGACCATCCTGAGGTGGTTCCGTGTGACAACTTAGATGTGGTTCATGTAAAATTATGTGAGAGTCCAGTTGAGGTTTCCTCTCATAAAATAGTGGACACTGTTGTTTTGTTAGGGGCTACCCCTACTATCCCTACTAAAGGTGTCCTTGTGGCTTATCTCACCCTTTTAAAATATCTTAGATATGATAGCCCTAATTTGGAATATTACGGGCGAAGGGGCAACATGGTATAATTCACTGTCTTTGTGATGTGATTGCTAGAACCAATCCTGATTTTATTGGGTTTCAAGAAACTAAAAAAAAAACTATTTCTGAGGGCTTCCTCAAAGCCATAGATAGGTTGGGAGATTTCATTTGGCATTTTCCCCTGCTCATAATACTGTTGGGGGGGGATCTTACTTGGATTAAAAAGAGACCTCTTTGATGTTATTGGCTTCATTAATACTAGATTATCTGTTAAAACCACTGCCAAGAACAAGAATGATGGTTTTCTCTAGCATTTGGTGGTGGTTTATGGATCAACTTATCTTGAGTTTAAGATGGATTTCATATCTGAATTACATGATACTCTTTGCTCTGCTACCTATCCTGTTTTTATTTGTGGTGATTTCAATTTGGTCAGAGGAGATGAGGACAAGAGTAGTGGCCTAGTTAACCAGCAGATTACTTTTTTGTTCAATCACTGGGTTAATAGGTGGGCATTACTTGAAATTCCTGTAGCTAATAGGAAGTATACTTGGTCCAACAATCAAGACAATCCTGTTTTTGCTGTTTTAGACAGAGTGTTCACTTCTGTGGACTAGGATGCTCATTTCCCTATGTCATCATTGTCTACTCTTCCAAGGCTGGGCAGTGATCATACTCCTTTGGTCTTTGATACTGGTGCCAGGGTTTCCTGTTGTCCCAAACTTTTAAGGTTTGAGAAATGACAGCTCTCTCAATTTGGATTTGCACAAGTGGTTGAGGCAGCTTGGACTTCTGTCTGCTCCTCTAATGATTCTATAGATAATTTGATGATTAAAACTATAAACTTGAGGGAAAAACTGAAAGGGTGGAGTATTAACGTGGAAGCAGCCATAAAAAAGAAAAGGCCCTCCTTATGGAGTTTGATATTCTGTATGTTTTATGTGAATCACAAGAGTTGCCTATTTGAGATTTTGATAGAATGAAGGATATTAAAATAGAACTTGAGGATATTTGGAAAAAATAGGAGGTTGCCTTATGGTAGAGATCTAGGGATAGGAAGATTCTAGGAGGTGACCGTAATAATGCATACTTTCATGCATTAGGTAATCACATGCATATATAGGAAGAATCATCTTTCAGAACTATTGGGTCCTGTCGGGGTGGTGAATTGCATAGAGGACCTGGTGAGTGTTGCTACTGATTTTTATAGAAACCTTTTTGATTTTGAGCCCAAACCTGATATACATTTAGATACTAATTTCTGGTCAGAAGATGAGATGATTTCTGAATCTGATAGAATAGCTCTTGAAAAATCCTTTCTGAGGAGAAAATCAAACAAGCCATCATGAGCTCGTATAGCTGTGATGCTCGTGGCCTTAATGGACTTTCCTTTTTATTCTATGAAAAATTGTGGTGTGTTATTAAGGATGACTTTATGTGGATAGTGAAAGATTTTGAAGCTGGGATTTTAGACATTCACAGACTTAATTTTGCTATCATCACTCTTATTCCTAACATACCCTAGTCTAGGGAGAAGAGGGATATTAGGAACATTAATTTAAGCAATTGTGCTGTCAAAATCTTTTCCAAAGCCATGACTACCAGAGTTTCTCCTGTGTGTGTGACAAGCTTATCTCTCCAAACCAGACTGCATTTATTAAAGGGAGATTTATCCTTGAAAGTGTAGTGATGGACCATGAAGTTATTCATGAGTTACACATGACTGGTTTTGGGAGGTTGATTCTGAAATTAGATTATGAGAAAGCTTATTCACTAGTAGAAAATAGGGCTTTGATTCGGGCCTGGCCAGCCCATTAGTCCCGGTTCTTCACGAACCAGGACCCATGGGGGGCATTAGTCCCGGTTCATGAGCCCAGGGGGCCGGCCGGGGCCTCGTGGGCATTGGTCCCGGTTCGTGTGGACCCATTTGTCCCGGTTCTAGCTAGGCACGAACCGGGACCAATGGGCCGCGCTCCTGGCCCACATCCATTGGTACCAGTTCATGCCTTGAACCGGTTTAGAAGGGGGGCTTTAGCCCCGGTTTATGCCACGAACCGGGACAAATAATTTGCCTATATATACCCATCGCCGCGGCAGAGCACTCTTTTTTTTTTTGGCCGGCGAGGGGAGGGCATTTGGGTGCTCTAGCTTACCTCCTATGCACATGAGGTGTTCGATGAAATGCCCGAGCCACACTAGTTAACCTTTCTCCTCTCGAAGCTCGACCTCGGAGCTCCATTTTTCCCTAGATTTGTCTAGATTTAGTGGTCCGTCAAGCCCCGTCCCCATTTTCACCGCTGGGGCACGTCCATGTGTACGTCCGCAATGTCGTGTGCAAGCTCCTCCGCAGATAGTGAGGTAAGTTGATTTGGATTTTCGGTTGACATTGGATTTGGGGATTTCTCATCCAGGGTTTCGCGGGATGGGCCGTAATATGCGCCTTTCTGGCTCGTAGGTGGATGGCTGCGGGATTGTGCAGTTCCAATCCGAATTTTTCATTCCCAATCCAAGTTTCTACGACCTTGAGGAGTGGTCGAATCACCATTGCCCGGGGCATGGGCTAATTCCTGCTCGCCGTGTTTCTTGGGGTGGAGCAAGCACGGGAAGAAGGTTTTTGGGTTGTCCACTCGATGTAATTCCTCAAAACATCATTTTGTACTCTCTTTTCATCGATTTATTGCAAAGTTATGAATTTCACCTAATTATGTGAACTCTGATTTAATAGCTTCCTGATGAGTGTGATTGGGTTGTTTGGACCGACCCCCCTCCCACTTAGCTAGTGGGGCAAGCTTTTGAGGAGCTCCATGGTGTCTCTGAACGTAGTTGGATCAAAGCTAGTAGGATGGAGAAGAAGGTTATGGATGTGAACAATGAAAACAAGAAAATGCAATTGAAGTTGCAGAAAAGGAATGAGCTCATGGAAACAATGGGTTTTCTCTTTGTTCTTGGCATCATCATTGTGGCTAGTTTAGTTTCTATTTGATCTAAGCAAACCAATTAAGTGGCAGTGTGTGTGTTATGTTTCTGCTCGTGTGTTGTGACCTAGATGTAATTCTATCATTTGTGCACTGTTGTGAACTTGAACAAATGTAATGGTGTGCCCTAGATGTAATGGATGTCATGTGTTGTGTTAAAATTGTCACCACTGCCAACTTGGAACCTTTTTAGAGTTCACTTCGAATGCTTTTCAATTTCATGGCCTTATAGCCAAAATAATCAGTAAATGCATGAAAAATAACAAATGAAGTCAGAAAGGGTTGTAAATTGATGATGTGGCTTTTAATGGTGCATTTTGAACACAATAAACTATGGAGTTCAAAGAAGTTCAAAAAAATGAAATCCCTTTCTAAGAGACGAGTTTCCGTATGAAACCCTGATACTTCGAAAGAGATTGTCCGTTTTGTACACGAAGTGCATCAAGTTTTTGCCGTAACCCTCTAAACTTTCTCGCACATGCTATGTGGGTGAAATGATGATACCATGCCAACTTGGAACCTTTTGAGAGTTCATTTCAAATGCTTTTCAATTTCATGGTCTTATAGCTCAAAATAACCAGTAAATGCATGAAAAATAACAAATGAAGTCAGAAAGGGTTGTAAATTTATGATGTGGCTTTGAATGGTGCATTTTGAACACAGAAAAACTATGGAGTTCAAATAAGTTAAAAAAATGAAATCCCTTTGTAACAGACGAGTTTCCGTATGAAACCCTAATACTTCGAAAGAGATTGTCCGTTTTGTACATGAAGTGCATCCAGTTTTTGCCGTAACGCTCTCAACTTTCTTGCACATGCTATGTGGGTGAAATGATGATACCATGCCAACTTGGAACCTTTTCAGAGTTCATTTCAAATGCTTTTCAATTTCATGGTCTTATGTTTCAAAATAATCAATAAATGCATGAAAAATAACAAATGAAGTCAGAAAGGGTTGTAAATTGATGATGTGGCTTTGAATGGTGCATTTTGAACACAGAAAAACTATGGAGTTCAAATAAGTTCAAAAAAATGAAATCCCTTTGTAATAGACGAGTTTTCATATGAAACCCTGATACTTCGAAAGAGATTGTCCGTTTTGTACACAAAGTGCATCCAGTTTTTGTCGTAACCCTCTCAACTTTCTCGCACATGCTATGTGGGTGAAATGATGATACCATGCCAACTGAGAACCTTTTCAGAGTTCATTTCAAATGATTTTCAATTTCATGGTGTTATAGCTCAAAATAATCAGTAAATGCATGAAAAATAACAAATGAAGTCAGAAAGGGTTGTAAATTGATGATGTGGCTTTGAATGGTGCATTTTGAACACAGAAAAACTATGGAGTTCAAATAAGTTCAAAAAAATGAAATCCCTTTGTAACAGACGAGTTTCCGTATGAAACCCTGATACTTCGAAAGAGATTGTCCGTTTTGTACACGAAGTGCATCCAGTTTTTGCCATAACCCTCTCAACTTTCTCGCACATGCTATGTGGGTGAAATGATGATACCATGCCAACTTGGAACCTTTTAAGAGTTCATTTCAAATGCTTTTCAATTTCATGGTCTTATAGCTCAAAATAATTAGTAAATGCATGAAAAATAACAAATGAAGTCAGAAAGGGTTGTAAATTGATGATGTGGCTTTGAATGGTGCATTTTGAACACATAAAATCTAAGGAGTTCAAATAAGTTCAAAAAAATGAAATCCCTTTGTAATAGACGAGTTTCCGTATGAAAACGTGATACTTCGAAAGAAATTGTCCGTTTTGTAGACGAAGTGCATCCAGTTTTTGCCGTAACCCTCTCAACTTTATCACACATGCTATGTGGGTGAAATGATGATACCATGTCAAATTGGAACCTTTTCAGAGTTCACTTCAAATGCTTTTCAATTTCATGGTCTTCTTCACGCCAACGTGCAGGTGAGCACAACGCTTCTCCCTTCATCGTCTCTACACTCAGGGCTTATAAACAACAATTATCATAAAAGTAATATATAAGAATTATCATAAAATTATATATAATTTTGTTACAAACTTTAATAGCAAAAAGAATTATCATAAAAGAAAATAAATAACTAATTAGAATTTTGTTCAAAACATTAAAAGGAAAAAAATTATCATAAAAGAAAACAAATAAGTAAATAGAATCTTGTTACAAACTTTAATAGCAAAAAGAATTATCGTAAAAGAAAAAAAAAGTAATTAGAAACAAAAAGAAAGCAAAAAAACTGGGAAAAAATTAAAATAAGGGAATTAACTAAAAAGCTTTTATGAACCTCTAGTATTATTGAAACTAAAATTATATAGAATTTTGTTACAAACTTTAATAGCAAAAAGAATTATCATAAAAGAAAATAAATAAGTAATTAGAATTTTGCTCAAAACATTAAAAGCAAAAAGAATTATCATAAAAGAAAATAAATAAGTAATTAGAATTTTGTTACAAACTTTAATAGCAAAAAGAATTATCATAAAAGAAAATAAATAAGTAATTAGAAACAAAAAAGAAAGCAAAAAAACTGAGAAAAAATTAAAATAAAGGAATCAACTAAAAAGCTTTTATAAACCTCTAGTATTATTGAAACTAAAATTATATAGAATTTTGTTACAAACTTTAATAGCAAAAAGAATTATCATAAAAGAAAATAAATAAGTAATTAGAATTTTGTTCTAAACATTAAAAGCAAAAAGAATTATCATAAAAGAAAATAAATAAGTAATTAGAATTTTGTCACAAACTTTAATAGCAAAAAGAATTATCATAAAATAAAATAAATAAGTAATTAGAAACAAAAAAGAAAGCAAAAAACAGGATTTTTTAAAAAAAAAAGTGCCACCTACACGGCCACCACGGCCTGCATACAGCTAGAAACCCATTACTAGTGCCAGGATGCAGGCCCGCAGTAGGCCCAATAGGCCCACAAGCACAGAGAGTGAGTTTAGGCCCATAAGCCTGCAGTAGAGAGGAGCTCGAAGTGGTTGGTTCGGCAGGGCTTATAAACCACTCCGAGCCCCCTCTCGGCTAGCGAGGTGGGACTAAACATAGCACCGCACCGCGCAAGGCCTTTGGTCCCGGTTGGTGGCACCAACCGGGACTAAAGGGGGGCATTGGTACCGGTTGGTGCCACCAACCGTGACCAAAGACCTCTGCTTCCTGCCCTTTCGGCTGCTGAAAAGAGGCCTTTGGTTTCGGTTTGTGCCACCAACCGGTACCAATGCCTCTACTTCCCGCCCGTCGGGCTGCTGAAAAGAGACCTTTGGTCCCGGTTGGTGCCACCAACCGGGACTAAAGGTGGGGCTATATAAGAGACAGTTTAGAAATTTTGATCTCTCCCCCTCTCTCGACGCCGACGCCGCCAGGCTGCCCCGACTCCGTCTCGCCGTCTCCGTGTCCGCCTCGCCATCGCTGTCGTCACCCCGCGCCGCCCCAATGTCGTCGCCGCCCCCCGCCGCGTGCCCCGCGACGCCGCCAGCCCCTACCCGTCGCCGCCCCGCCCCGGCCCGCGCCGCACCTCACCGTCGACCGTCGCCGGGCCGCCCCGCCCCGCGCCGCACCTCGCCGTCGCCGTCGCCGTGAGCAAAGATTTTTTTCTGTTAAAATATTTTTTGGTGATATTATTGTTGAATATGCATGTTTGTATGTTCATATATATGCAAAGATCGAATATGTCAAAAGGTGAATATGCATGTTTGTATGTTCATATATATGCAAAGATCGAATATGTTCATATTATTGGTGATTTTTTGGTGATATTATTGTTGAATATGCATTTTTTGGTGATATTATTGTTGAATATGATATTTTTTTTGGTGATATTATTGTTGAAGTAGTTCCCGCATCGACGTTGACTTGTTGTTATATATAATCGTGACACATTCTATTTAACTATGTATGATGATGATTAATTAGTAGGACTTGTTGTTATATATGATGATGCATGATGTGAGCATGAAGAGTTATTATATATAGATGTTCAATTCTTTCGATATATATAGTTTGTCACGATTATATTGTTGTTTACACACATTTACCACATTAAAACAGGAAATGTCTGATGATGGATATTGCGAGTGTGAATATTGCGGCGACTCTCGGGGTATGTGCGACATGCCACACCTACGAGACGATAGGTTCTTCAGCATGAAGCTTGACGAGAACGGCGATATGTACCTCCCTTGCCATGCAAGAAGATATGTGTTGGAGAGGCTCGGTTTCGAAGACCACGAGAGAATTGAGACGAGGAGCACTAAGATGAGGACTATACATGGTCACACATTTGTTATCCAAGTATTTAATTCAGTTTTTCAAACAGAATTTGGGTGCCCAAAGTGGGAAGATCTTTGCAAGGCATATGGATTTCAAAAGGGAATGGAAATCACCTTCGATCTTCGTCCCAAAGATAATATGCCAGACAACATCGACATTTGGGTGGTTGTCGATGATATGCTTCCTGTTTTACCTCCATGTGAGTTTCTCAACCATATTTGTCAAGTAATTTGCATTTATATTTATAAATAGTTAGTGTAGTCAACCTGTTTTCCTCTCGCAATTTACATGTCATGTGGTGTTCATCGTCTATTAAAACTTTGGCCACGTTGCAGGTTCCTAGTTATTGGGCCATAGTTATAATTATATCATGTTACATGTTGTACAAACAACAACAACAACAACCCAAATTGTCCTTTGAATGATCGTAGCACATGTGGTCGTTTTGAATGGTTTATATAATGCCCACATCTTGTGGACAATTACAAAATTTCTAAGTATTTTTGAAACATTAAATTATTACAAAATTTGGGTGGTTGTCGATGATATGTTTTCTGTTTTAGCTTCATGTGAAGTAATTTGCATTTATATTTAGAAATAGTTGGTGTTCATCTATATACTAAATTTGTTAAATTATAATTTAAAACTTATTTCGTTGCTTCAACTAAATTACGAAAATTAATTGACACGACACACTACACGCATGGATCACATCTAACTTGGGAGGAGAAGGACCATCTTCTCCATTTTCTTGTTGCTGGTGTTCTCGCTTCTAGGGATACCTTCCCGTAGCATTTTGGAATTGGCCAAAATTATTCATTTTACATGCCACTAGTGCATAGGTTGAGTCCAGATGACATTCACCGAAATGTCTTGGTAAGAGTTTCCTAATTAAGTACGCTCCACTATTGCATAAATGGTGTTGATTACATTGCTAACTAGGTTATTATTATGTTCTTCAACATCAACTGTCACATGATGTAGTGCCTCCGTTAATGGACCCAGAAGGTCAAATGAGAATTAGAAGGCCGCTGAGGGCTGAGTTCTATGCTCCATACTCGATTAACTTCAAATCAAGATCAAAAAGACTCCAAATTGAAGCATGGAGAGAAATAAAGAAGCTTCGCAAGCCACAAGCTGGAGACCGTTGGATCTCTGTGATTCATCATGGAGCCATAGGTGTTATTCTGTTTTATGACATTATATCTAAGAGCGAGGACTAGGTCTTATGAGAGACAAGTTATTCTAGTTTATATTATTACTTGACATGATCGATTAATTAGGATGCATGATGCATATGATGACTATATATATTATGATGTTTCTCTGTTTTATTTTATGTGTATCATATGATAACTTGGTATATGATTAAGTTGATGATGAGTTGTTAGATGATCGATTAGAATAATATTGCCATTCGGCGAAAATGAAATGAAATAATATAGTGTAGAAAAGATGTAAAAAAGAAAGCACGACAGATGACCAAGCACGGAGATGTATAAGAGAGGACACTTTTCTCTATTAGTTAGCTAATAACAACCTAAATTAACCCCTAAACCAGCCCCTTTAAAAAAGCCTCAGCTCCAGCCAGGTGCTGACGCGTGGATGCCTTTTGGTCCCGGTTGGTGTCATCAACCGGGACTAAAGGCACCCCTGCCTGGCCTGGCCGCAGCGGCCACGTGGAGGCCCATCTGTCCCGATTCGTGTAAGAACCGGGACTAAAGGCAAAGGGCATTAGTAACGACCTTTTTGTCCCGGTTCCGAAACCGGGACAGAAGGTCCTTATGAACCGGGACAAAAGGCCCTTTTTCTACTAGTGATGATAGAGTTAGTTGGGACTTCCTTAAAGAGATGCTCCTTTCTAGGGGCTTTGGGGGAAAATGGTTTGGTTGGGTGTTTAACACCTTACATCAGGGAACTTTTCAGGTTAGGATTAATGAAAAAATGGCCACATTTTATTGGGAAGAAAAGTCTTAAGCAAGGTGATCCTCATTCACCCTTGCTTTTTTATCTCGTTGCTGATGTGTTCACCAAAATGCTAGCTAAAGCTGCTAGACATGATCTAATTGCTGGACTATGTCGTCATGTTATTTCCGGTGAGGTGATTAGCGTGCAATATGCTGACGATACTTTTTTATTCCTTAAAGACTCTATGGATTATAATAAAAATCATAAATGGATTCTTACCTATTTTGAAAAAATTCCTAGGCAAAAAATTAACTTCCATAAGAGTGATGCTCACACCCTTCATGTCACTGAAGACACATCGAAAGAATTTGCTCAATTTTTTTGTTGCCAGTTTGGGGATTTGCCCTTTAAGTATCTTGGAGTTCCTTTGTATTATAAGAAGTTGAGAAAGGAAGATTTGCAACCTAATAGGATTATTAAAATGTACTCCTAGATGGCTGTGTAGGAATTTTCCTACACACGCAAATTCATCTCATTAACTACATGTATTGCGCGCATCCCTACTTACCTCATGTCTATTATGAAATTTTCTAAATGAGCCATTGATGCTATCAACTCTTAGATGTCCCATTTTTTCTGGGGGAACATAGGGGATGTTCATAAATATCATCCGACTAATTGGGGGTTCGTGACTAGGAGAAAATAATTTGGAGGATTAGGGGTACCTAATTTGAAGGAGGTTAATATGTCTCTTTTGGCCTCTTGGGGTAAAAGATTTTATGAGGGGGAGGATAAGGATTGGAAGAAGATTATTTGCTATAAATATGGTGTGGACAAACCAAACTTATATTATGCTAAACCTGTGTTAGGGTCACCTTTCTCGAAAAGTGTCACTTGGGCATTGGGGGCAGCTAGAAACTTTGTTAGATGGGTTTCTGGTAATGGGGAGAACATTGCCTTCTGGCATGACATGTGAATAGAGAATTGTTCTTTAAAAGCTCTCTTTTGGAATCCCTTTGAGATTTGTCAACAACAAGATGCTTCTCTGCCTCAGGTGCGGGATGGGGAATAATTACACCTGACCTTTAGGAGATGTGTAGATGCTAGATTGATGGACTCTCCGTTCAAACTGAATTCTTTGGTACGAACCTTTAGTCCCTCCACTGATCTAGATGCCCCCTTGTGGACTCTTGAGGCATCTGGTAGATATTCTGTGAGGTATTTTTACAAGATGATTAACTTTGGTGGGTGTTCTTTTGACATTAAAGACTTCATTTGAAAAATTAAAGTGCCTCCATACATACATGTCTTTCTTTGGTTGACTTATTATAACAAATGCTTGACTAGGGATAAATTAGCAAAAATAAGGCTTGTTGATGACCCAACATGTGTGTTTTGCAATGAGCATGAATCTGTTCAACATTTGCTCTTTGATTTGCATTGTTCCTAGAGAAATCTGGGCTATTATTTCTGATTTATGTGGTATTTCTGTATCCGGTTCTTTTGATGATCTAGCGGTTTTCTGGAAACAAAAAAAAAGTGAAGTTGTTAATATTATATCTTCAGCCACTTTATGGGGCTGATGTCTGTTTCATAATGAATTTGTCTTTCAGGGGAGGAGATGGCGAAACATGCGCTGTATAATGGATCTAGTGTGGGATTTTGCCACGCAATGAAAGTGCTATGCTCGGACGTTCAGGATGTGCTTTTTCTCCGATGCTTAAGACTACTGGACCGTCGAAGAGAGGAGTTGCTTAGGATGGCACGGTGACCATGTCAAGGCTAGCAAGAGTAGAGGGCCGTTTTGGCGCTGTTGTTGCATATCTTTATACTCCCTCTCTTTTGTCATGTGAAATGCTTTAGAGCATCTCCAACACGCGCCAAAAAACTGCTCCGCGCGCTAAAAGATTCGTTTTTTGGGCGCCGGACTCCTCCAGCAGAAGCTGCAAAACACTGCGCGCGCTAAAAACTTTTGGGCGCGCGTTCAAAAACGCTATCGCGCGCAACATATTTGGTGCGCCGGCTTGCGCGCGCAGCAAACTCTGAGCCGCTGCAGATGGGACCGCTGGATCGGACTGGATTGGGCGCCGCACTAGCGCGCGTCTGTTGAAGATGCTCCGGTCCCCGCGTTTCAAAACTGCTACAGTGGCGCGTTAAAAAAATTATTGGGCGTGGATTTTTTGCGCTGCCGTTGGAGATGCTCTTATAATAGGGCTTAAAAACTGGTTGCACTTTGCCCGTTTGTTTTTGTGGTTGCCACTGAGGTTATCCATCGAGATCTGATGTGCCACTTAGGGAAAACCCCTCTCATTTCAAAAATAAATAAATTAGGGCTCATGCATGCCCTACATAACATGCATGTAACAGAAATACATCTTATACCACGCCAAGGAATAAAATACGTGTGCAGGTTTATGGCTCATAGGCGGGCACCGCCGAGTCTCCTCCTGCGTGGACGCACCTTATACCACGCCGTCCATTGGTCATCTGTGCCGTCCAGGTGGTGAGCACAGTGGGAAAGGCCATGTCGCACAAAAGGATGGCGGAGATGGTGAGCATTGGCCGAACTTGAACAGAAACCAAGGCATCACACGTACCGGCCGCTACCGCCCCAGATCACCTCTATACTCACGGCTTTCCTACTCTATTTGTGAAGCATGCCTGTCGACACAAATCAGTATTGCACGTACGACCATGGCAAAAAACTTGAGTGAAATTATAAGGGAAAAAGACAAGCTAGAGAGGATGAAATTGGAGCTCACTCCATCGAGTCATAGCTTCCCTCCCTGCCCAGCACACGTGCATCTTCCCACCACCGGTCACCAGACCGTGGTACCCCGTCTCGTCGTGGCTCAATGCTGCCCGAGTCAAAGAACTCGAGTGGCCCGGATCGATCACACGACCACCTCATTTGGCTACAGATCCACGGCGGCTTCGCACATCACCCAACCATAGACCGGTTGGTATGGGCCGCCAATCATCTTGTTGTTGCTCGCCGACACATCGAAGCAGCGGCGAAGCTCTCCGACACCTGTGGATGCGTCCTTCCCGACAACGGTTAGGGGTAGCCACACCGCAGCATGTGGTGGCGAGACGGAAGAACAGTCCTGTCACACACTTTTTATGCCCCGTGCAAGGGTTGAAAACTATTAATTTTGTGAAAGTTAATTATGTATGGAAAGAGCATGACGAGAAGGGATTGGTACGCAAACCAACCTGTAATTGGATGGCTAGAGAGACTATTGTATCTCCAGCCCGTCAGGGTTCAAATCCTGAACGTTTCCGTCGACGACGAGGCGTCTACCGTGACTTCTTAAATTTCAAGATGATATGCCGACATAGTCTCTCGGAGGTGCTCATAGGGATAGGGTGTACGTGTGTGCGTTTATTGGGATGATTGTATACGCGTGTATAAACGCTTGCGTCTGTATACTATGTTTAAAAATAAAAAAAATAAATGATCGGTTAGGGTGCCCATATTTGTGATGGGCCTTCTGCTGATCGGTTGGCTTTTGGTAGGTGAAAAATTGTAACCAACAAAGGGTGAAAATTAATTTTGTATGGAAAAAGGATGAAGGTGTTATATTCGCGTGAAAGTTGGATTGGCGGGAGTGGGGATGCGTTTGAACGATGGGAGTGGTACCAAAAGACATATGGATTTGAGTTCTAATAATAGTAGACATACGTGATTTGGTAAGTAAGAACAAACATGTTCTTTATGTTGTATAAGAAAATTCGTGATTGTCATTCTATAGTAGATGTCGTAGTGCGTGGCATTAACGATTTGTTATTGAGTAATATCTGATTTTGTTTTGCAAGTTTATTATCGAAGAAAATCTTATGTCTATCTTTTAATAAGGTGATCACACGTATATAATGCGAGTTTTGCATTCTTACTTACCTAGTACTCCCTCTGTTTCTTTTTAATCTGCATTTAAGATTTTGGTCAAAGTCAAGTGAAACAAAGTTTGATCAAATATATATCAAAAGATATCAACATGTATAATGCAAAACCTATATGTTATGAAAATTAATATCATTATGTATCTACTAATATTGATTTTATATTATAAATGTTCATATTTTGTTTTATAAATTTAGTCAAAGTTTATGACGTTTTAATTTGACCAAATCTTATATACGGACTAAAAATAAACGGAGGGAGTATCATTTATCTGATTGAATTGAATCAACATCTGTCAAAGCAAGCACAGAAAAACAAAAGAATTGTCGGGCGAATTAATTCGGATTTTACTGCACTACAGGAAAAAACTTATAAGCCGAGTGCCCGAAACACTCGGCTTACGACGGATTACACTCGGCTTATATATAAGCCGGGTGTTTTCCCCGGCTTATAATACACGCCTTACTAAGGACCGGCTTATCCAATGTAAGCCGAGAGCAACAGTTAAAATACTCGGCTTACATATAAGCCGAGTGCACCCACGTAACCCGAGTGCCAACGGACACACGGTTTACACATAACGTGTCAGGCCCGTGCATTTTTCTGACCCGACTACAATATTTGAGACATTTATTGCAATTCTACGGTTTATAACTTTTTTAAATTTGAAAATCACTTTAGAGACATGAGAGACATTCCTGTGGTAAAATGAATAAATAAATAACATTCAGGGATTAAAGATACATGCAAGGGAAATCACTTTAGAACTTTTTTAAATTTGAAAATCTATAAAAAATAAACAGAGTGCTTTTGCAGAACACACGGCATATAGTATGTAAGCCGTGAGCACACGGCGTATACTATGTGTAAACCATGTGTTCTTGTCAAGCACACGGCTTATAGTGTGTCTAAGCCGTGTGTACTTGTCAAGCACACGGCTTATAGTTAAGCCGTGACGGCGCCGTCAAACACCGCTGTTGTAGACACGTGGCACGTACTTTTACCGGGTGACATGCTATAAACCGAGTGCTTTCTTCATATATACCGTGTGAAAACTGTAAGCCAAGAGCTTTTTCTGGACACTCGGCTTATATGATAGCATAAGCCGAGTGCGTTGTTTTTACCGGGTGTTTTTTCTTGTGTACACGGCTTATATTCAAATAAGCCGAGTACCCGAAAAAAAGAACACGACTTATAGCTTGCCACACGGTAAAACGGGATTTTCCTGTAGTGCTGGGAGGGTGAAAAATCAGTGCGGGTAGGGTGATGAGAAGTGAGGCTAAATGAAACCAATGAAAACATATTAAACCGTTGAGTAGAGCTTCATGGTGCAGCAATGCAGGCAAGAAAAGGGCCCATCACGAGGCTTTCAATTAGCTAAGCAACATTGAGACTGGCCCCTGGACAGCAAGTCATTTTTGTCTGTTTGACGGTAATCCAAAGGTATAGAAACAAAGTGACTGATGCATACATTTTTTTTGAGGCACCTCAGGAATAGATGCTCACATCCTTTTGTCACTAAGCAGGGGAAACATATTTGTGATATGGTCATCATGTCATTTATTCGTGTTATCTTAACATATGATGGTGGAGGAGATGGGCTCGAAGCTGAACTTGGTACTCGTGTACCGGTAGTTGAAGAAAATCGTCTGTTTAGGCCTAACCGGTGCGCCGCTGTAGAGGGAGCAGAGCTTGCCGTCGCCGTCCGGCTTGATGGCGGCGGCCGGGTAGACCTCGACGGAAGAGTTGAACCCTGGACACGCCAGTTTCACGTTCTTCTGCGTGCAGCCGCAGTTGTTCACCAGGTTCACATAGTACACTGGCGTTCCTGCCGGATCGGGCCAGCTCTCTGTCTGGACAACAATATCTGAAGTTCTGCATGTTGCTGCAGTGCCTGATTAAAAACATGATGAAAAAGAAATTAAAATGGTTCTTTGTGCCTATAGGGACCTGGAGACAATCTGATTCTAAATGGGCCACAATTGCTTGCTAGTTCTTGGTGACCTATTTTGGTATGTCGAACACCATACCTCTGTTGCTGATGCCCAATAACAAGCAGGCAACAAGGAGGAGTGCTGGCTTGATCTCCATGCTAGTGTCTAGTAGTTTGCCTGGATGTGTTCAGCTTCTTTTGATTTACCTCGCTAATGGCAAATGGCGGGCTATTTATAGGCGAACAGGCCAGAGGAAGTTAATGTGCCATCGGGATTTCTATTCTTTGTTTTAGGCAAGCATTCAATTCACGATTCAAGTGCAGATTTGATTGATATAAGGAACAAATGGTACTATTAAGATCATATCAACAAATATAGTACCCCTCCGTCCCAAATTTTTATCTTAGATTTGTTTAAATATGAATATATCTGTAGGAGTAATATATTATCCATCATTTTCTTAATATCAACCATATAACTTTTACTATTGAACAAGTAGGTAATAGCAGTGAGTTGCTACCGGGTACAAATAGTTTACCACGTTAACTCATGATTTACGTGCCTATAATAACGTGATTGTGCAAAAACAAATAGTATTATACTCCCTCTATCCCGTAATATAAGACGTTTTTGACAGTAGCGTGACGTCAAAAAATGTCTTACTTGACGAAGGTAATATTTAATAACCTTATATTTTGTGGGCATGGATTATTTGATAACTAACTGTTTGGTAAGTATTTATTGGCTTACCAAAGTAAATATAATTTTATTTGAATTGACTTACCAAAGAAAACATAATTTTATCTGGTAAGTCAATAAGTGGTGGGGTAGTTTATCTTCTTTGCCAGGAAAATCAATAAGAAAAGAAATCGAAGATGGAAGGAAAACATCAATTGGAAGAGGGAGGAGGTAAAGTTGAAAGGAGCCAATCGCCCGAGTTAGCACAATGTGCGTTGCAGCGGGATATACATATTTTAGTATGTTAGCTTGTGATTTGCCTACCCATATTAGTGTGATTATGTAAATAAATGTTATTAGTGGGAGGAGAAGTTTTCATTGACTACAAAGACATTTGTCGTGTCTTCGTCAATTTCAAGATGATGTGTCGGTTCAGTATCTCGGAGGTGCTTATAGGGGTAGGATGTGCGTGCTTGCGTTCATAGGTGTGAGTGTATGTGAACGAATTTGATTATACTATGCTAAAAAATATTATCAATTTTTTCTTGTGATTTAAGCTACATATGTTTTAGGATTTTATTCTGCCTTGTGTTTCTCTCTAGAGCCATTGAAGTTTAGTTCGCTAAACTGACCTAAGAAGCACTCTGTCTTCAGGAAGGAGATTGAAACCAAAGGCTGGCCCGCTTGAATTCTAAAGATCAAATGTATCATGTTAAAGCATGATGGAAACACAAATTAATTTTAAAGACCAGTTCTGGATGGGCTTAAAAAAATTTGATTTAATTTAGACGTAAAGTTTCTACGTAATTTTTTTTTCATTTTTTGAGAATAATTCTGGCAATGCAACAATGTTAATGGGAGGATGTGACTAGAGCCGAACCCACCAAAACCCAAGGTACTCCATGGAGTCCTCGGCAAAACATTCTCGGATATTGCTTTATATGCTCCGATTTCGAATTGTGTCTTTCGTCAATATTTGGGTTGCTCGGCTCCTGTGCTTACTCCGTACATTCACGATTGTTCAGCTAAGGACAAATGGAGAACCACTGTGATTGTACTTTTGGTTTAACTGGTCAAGTACCTTAGTGTAGAAAATTAAAAACTGACTGTCATAATAAGTATAAACTGATCAACGATCCTATGAGTGTGTCAAACTATAGATTGATAGAGATTACCCATGTTAAACTAGGGGCCTTTCATAACATTGGTCGAAGTGTTAATGGCTTGACATTGGCTGATGCCAAACACTAAACGGGGGCTAGTAACCTGCCTCACCACTTAAAGCTCCTATGACTAAGTGAAAGTTATAAAGCTTGAATATTTGATTGCCTCATTTTCACTAACACAAACGCCTTCGGCTACCGCAATGTTGGCTAAGAGTTGTCCTGTTAGTAAGGAAACACCTTGTGTAACATATACAAAGGGGTGGAAGTCGGCGATGTGCCACTTTCAAATTATAAAGAGTCGCAACAGAGTCAAAATAAATCATATCGAGGGCTCCATGAGGCACATCGGTACGGTTACATCGGGACTCCCGGCGAGCCCAACATATCAGCGTTTGTAGTCAATATACGAGCGCCGCCTTCCGTAATCATCATTATAAAGCCATAAATATGCATCAATTTAACTTAAGATTTTGGCCAAGCTGGGTTGCCTGCTCATGTGCTTACGCCCTACGTTTCCAAAAATTTGGTTTTTTAAATGGGAATATATTAATATCGCAAAGATACCAATTACACCCAGCTTATGTACCAACAAGATGTCTCAAGGACATCCAGGATACACACGACCCGTAAACAAAATAAAGAAGAAATAAAAAATAAGGTTTTTTACATATGTTCCCTTGGTTCCTTAGGTGTATTCATTCATCCCCACGCTCTTAACTTAGTGCTCACTTTTTCCCACTCCCTTGTCTGAAACTCTTAGAAATGGTCACAATGGAAGATGCCGTCTAGTCAAAGGTTTGACTGTTAACTCTGATGAGCAGGGCCGCGTCGGAACAGATCCTCCTTTGACTGTTGTGATGTGTGGGGCCGCGTTGGTTTTGTGAACCTCGAGCTCGAGCCACTACAACACCGTGCCGCTATGGCCCCTCCACCGATGTCGTGCAGCCTCCGCTTCTATTGTGCCCACCACCCTCTAACCTTATTCCCCTTCACCGCTGTCATGTAGCCTTCGTCGCCTTCGTAACCTCCACAAACTAACCCTATTCCCCTTCCCCGCCGTCGTGCGACCACCGCCGTCATGCATCCTCCATCGTCATCGTGCCCTCTAACCTCTAACCCCATTCCACCTTAGTACATGTCGTTCCCTTCGCTAGATCTACCTCCACATCCCCATCTATATTAAGCAGCGGTGTCAGGGAAGAAGACTCTAAAGCCCGTCGGTCGTGGAGAGGATTGGGTCGAATCGGCTTTGGGTAATTGATGACCCACAAGTATAGGGTATCTATCATAGTCCTTTCGATAAGTAAGAGTGTCGAACCCGATGAGGAGCAGAAGGAAATGAAAAACGGTTTCTTGTAAGGTATTCTGTGCAAGCACTGAAATTATCGGTAACAAATAGTTTTTTGATAAGGTAATTCGTAACGGGTAGCAAGTAACAAATGTAACAAAGGTGCAACAAGGTGGCCCGATCCTTTGTGTAGCAAAGGACAAGCCTGGAGAAACTCTTATATAAAGCAAAGTGCTCCCAAGGACACATGGGAATTTCTGTCAAGCTAGTTTTCATCATGCTCGTATGATTCGCGTTCATTACTTTGATAATTTTATATGTGGGTGGATCGGTGCTTGGGTGCTGCCCTTACTTGCACAAACCTCCCACTTATGAATAACCTCTCTCGCAAGCATTCGCAACTAAATAAGAATTAAGATAAATCTAACCATAGCATGAAACATATGGATTCAATTCAGCCCCTTACGAAGCAACGCATAAACTAGGGTTTAAGCTTCTATCACTCTAGCAACCCATCATCTACTTATTACTTCCCAATGACTTCCCTAGGCCCAAATAATGGTGAAGTGTCACGTAGTCGACGTTCACATGACACCACTAGAGGAGAGACAACATACATCTTATCAAAATATCGAACGAATACCAAATTCACATGATTACTTATAACAATACTTATCCCATGTCCTCAGGAACAAACGTAACTACTCACAAAGCATATTCATGTTCATAATCAAAGGAGTATTAATAATCATTAAGGATCTGCACATATCATCTTCCACCAAGTAAACCAACTAGCATCAACTACAAGGAGTAATCAACACTACTAGCAACCCACAGGTACCAATCTGAGCTTTTGAGACAAAGATCGTATACAAGAGATCAACTAAGGTTTGGAGAGGAGATGGTACTGATCAAGATGTTGATGGAGATTGACCCCCTCTCGGTGAGAGGATCGTTTTTTATGATGATGGCTTTGATTTACCCCTCTGAGAGGGAAGTTTCCCGACGGAATAGCTCCGCCGGAGCTTTAGATTGGTTCTGCCGAAGTTCCGCCTCGAGACGGTGACGCTTTGACCCAAAAGCTCTGATATGATTTTTTACAGGTCGAAACACTTCATATAGCAGAAGATGGGCACGGGAGGCCTGCAGGGGGCCCACAAGCCACAGGGGCGCGGCCAGGGGGTAGGCCGCGCCCACCAGGCTTGTGACCTCCTGGTGGGTCCCCTCTGGTATTTCTTTCGCCCAATATTTTTTATATATTCCAAAACAATTCTCCCTAACTTTTCAGGACTTCTGAAGCCGCGTAGAATATGTTTCTTAGATTTGCTCCATTTCCAGTCCAGAATTCCAGCTGCCGGCATTCTCCCTCTTCATGTAAACCTTGTAAAATAAGAGAGAAAAGGCATAAGTATTGTACCATAATGTGTATTAACATCCCATAATGCAATAAATATCGATATAAAAGCATGATCCAAAATGGACGTATCAACTCCCCCAAGCATAGACCTCGCTTGTCCTCACGCGAAAGCCGAGATCCATAAATATGCCCACGTGTTTAGAGATAGAGGTGTCGATAAAATAAAATACGTACATGAAGGCATCATGGTTATCTTTTGATGAGCAACACAAATTGACATAGAATATCTTATGCTAGAGTAACAATTCATTCACAAGGTAAAATATTGATCAAGAACTCTATTGAGAACTAACAAACCATGATTTCAGTCACTGAAGCAATTCCAATTTATCGCAACGTGGGAAAGAGTCAATATAAGAGCTTGTAAAGGAAATCCACATACTCAATCATCCACATCCACGCGGTACCCATGAGGTCAAAGCTTCAATCGGACACAGAGAATGATAGGGGCTTATAGTTTTGCCTCCCAACTCTTTACCTCAAGGGTAATGTCAACAATGATAACTCATGATCACCCACATCCGAGTGGATATATTTGTCTAGATCATTCCCCAACACATGACGCTTGCCAAAATATAAAGGCGAAATAAAAGAAATGGTGAAAATCACAACGACTCTTGCATAAAGGTAAAAACTAGAAAGTAAGGTAACAGAAAGTTCGTATAAAGTTTATTATCCTCACACTAGCTAATAAAACACACACATATTTATAGAGCAATTTTTATTGCTTGCACTGATGACAACTTACTTGAAGGATCTTACTCAATCCATATGTAGGTATGGTGGACTCTCAAGGCAAAACTGGGTTAAAGGTGTTTGGATGCACAAGTAGTATCTCTACTTGGGGCGAAAGTTTTTGGTTAATATGAGGTGGAGGGAACCAACAGAAGTTGAAGGATCTATAACCATATAACTTCTATTCAAAAGTAAGCAAACATAAGTCATTATGTTGTCTTCCTTGTCCAACATCAGCTTCTTAACATATAATATTTTCATGAGTGCTCACAATCACAAAAGATGTCTAAGATAATATATTTATATGTGAATCTCTCTTTCTTTATTACTTCCTTATAATTGCAACAATGACCAATAGCTTTGTTTGTCAACTCACAACAAATTTCAATCGACATACTTTTTAAATGTGCATTCATCACTCCCCATAAGATCATTATATATACTCTTTGCTTTTGTTCTATAGTTCTTTCTATTTATTTTTCTCAAGATCATAGCAAGCAAGCAAAGTCCTGAACTCAAAACTAGTCTTTATTATATAACTCTAAGACTTTCTTACATAGGGGGAACATAAAGAAAAACTCTAAACTAGATCACACTAAATCTTTATTCTACTACATCAAGATATAACCAAAAGGATTGAACGAACAAAAAAAGAAGAAAGTAAAAGGTGTGATGGTGATACGATACCGGGGCACCTCCCCCAAGCTTGGCACAAGCCAAGCGGAGTGCACATACCCATGTGTTTAGTTATCTTTCTTAGGAGGTGGTGGTGTTATATTCTTGCCGATGATGCCCCTCAGAATGCAATTCTCCCCTTCAAGCTTATTATTTCGCCGACTAAGGTCCATTATTTCCTTGCGAAGTTTTCAAGTGATGGTTAGAGCTCCAATAACCTAACCCATGGATGTTCCATTGCTGCGGGGGGAAGGAAACACTCTTTTTCATATTTTCCTAAGTAAGGAATTTAGCATTGGGAGGGATAACCGAATTTGGAATTGCTGAGCTTCAAAGTTCTTCCAACATGGCTTCAGGTTGTAAACGAGAGGTAACTTCTGGGTCTTCCTCCAAAGTATCTATCCTTTTCGAGTCAGCCTCCATCTTTTCCTCTGTGGCCTGCCCGAAGTGGTTAGCTTTGCTGAATGCCCCGGCCCCCGATGTCGGGTGAAAGGTACGGTTCTCCCCGACCAACTCTTGCGAAGACATCTTGCTCTAAACCTGCTGCAGAAATAGCTCAAAACGAAAACATGAGATATTGTCGTGATACGAAGGTCAAAACCTTCGGGATATTAAATAATGAATTTTTGCTGACCCGAAGGAGTATCACACAAGAAAACGGAGTCCGGAGGGTGCATGGGGTGGCCACAAGCCTGCAGGGCGCGTGCAGGCAGGTAGGCCGCGCCCTCCTAGATTGTCGCCTCCTCGTGCATGCTTCAGACTGCTTTAAATTTTGCTAATTTTTGAAATATTCCAAAACTGATAAAAATTGCCATTGGAAATGTTTTGGAGTCATTTTGCTTACCATAACACATACCTATTTCTTTTCGGAATCTGAAACGTTCTGATAGGTCTCCATAATGTACTATTTTGGAGTTATGGTATTGATAATATTAGTTTCAACATTCATGGGAGTACCTGAGATATAATGTTTGATTCTTTGCTCATTTACCACCTTTGAATTTGTACCTTCGGTGATGGGGTTATAGTCCCAGGGTAGGGTCATAGGTCTGCCCTATAGGTCCTACCCAAGGACTACCCTTCATAAAGGACAAGACCCTTAGATAGTTCCGACTGAACTAAAGACGCCCCCATCATCCAGTCGGCGACGATCCACTCGGAGAATATCTAACGTACCGACTGGAATCCACTCTGTACGTCGTAACTTCCCAGGAGGGCAACGGTCATACATTTTCACACACCATAACTAGCATTTAAGGCTTACGTTACCAGTAACGCCAGCCTTTAATCGCCACTACTCCACCCCTGTCCACCGGGCCATTATGAAGGGCAGCGCACTCTATATAAGCCGCCCTTCACCACTGGTACAGGGGTTGGCACTTGCTGTAATCCCCTAATACACTCGACACAAAGCTCCCTAGAGCACTGACACGTAGGGCTTTTACCTCCACCGTAGAGGGGCCTGAACTCATACATCCTCGTCGTATCTAAGGCTCTGCCCATATACTTTCGTACCCTATATTTCTACTGTCAGACTTATACCCACGACAGTTGGCGCCCACCGTGGGGCAGGCGTCTAAGCGACTTCCGGCGAGTTTGTGATTTCATCTTTTCGTCATGTCATTCGGCGGAGATCTGTGCATGGGTCATGAGATCCTCTTTGGTGCACTCTCCTTCATAGCCGATGACTCGGCATGGCTTCAGGATGCGCCCCTCGACATCGAGACGCTTCCGAGTTGCGGGGCTACGCACTTCTGTGCCAGTTCCTGCGGCGTTCTTCTTCTCCAGCCATCGACCCCGGTGTCGATCTTCGCCCCTGTCACGCGCCGCAGCAAGTGATCCGGTCGTTCACGGCTCCAGCGTTGGGTGCGACACGCCCTGGCACAACAAAACATGTCCTCTCAAGTGGCGGTGCTCGAATCGGTTGTGGTCCCACCGTCATCCCAGTGCTTGGAGTCAGTTCCGACTAAACTACCTTCCGAGTATCAGGGTCATGGGCCTAGAGCCGAAGTCCTCATGGCCGGTTCCCACAAAAGTCCCTCCAGGACTGATCGGAACGAGCGTGAGATCGGAGAATCATCCGGTGTTCGTCGTCAGCACCTTCGTTCTTCCAGTCGACGCACTCGCCAAAGCAAGGTTGAGGTGTTCCGCACACCCATCCTCAACTTGGCTGTAGCCGCCAGGATCGCTGATTTTGTCCAGCCGACTGATTCGGAGGCTGGTAGAGGAATCGAGCAGATCCGTGCCTTGTTACATACAGCGCAGCAGCAAAACTCGGCGGTCTCCCAGTCGCACAACAAGATCCACAACAGTTCCGTTCAAGCGAACACACATCGGTCGGTTTTCAGTCCCGGCTCTCACCAACAACACAAAGGGGACAGCCGTTCCAGGGACCCCAGTCGGAATTCGCTTTCCATTCGGTCTCATCCCGAAGATCGTCGCCGTTCGTGTACTCCTCCGTGGAGTGGTCCTTACGGCCCCCGGAATTACGATGATCATCGTTCGGGCGGTGGCGCGCATGATCAAAGGCCTAATGCAAGAGGGTATATCACTCAGAAGAAGGTTGATAGAAGTCGAGCCCACCGTGATGGTCACGATAGAGACCGTCCGAGTGGAAGCAGGACCGTCGTTTCTGGTCCCGAGTGTTTCAGTCGGGCCATTCGCTCGGCTGACATCCCTCCCAACTTCCGATTGGCGACGAGAATTAGTAAATTCACAGGAGAGTCCAAACCAGAAACTTGGCTAGACGACTACAGAGTGGCATTCCAGATCGGCAGCGGAGATGACCATGTCGCCATGAAACATCTCCCACTGATGCTCGACGGTTCGGCTCGAGCCTGGCTGAACCAGTTAGCTCCATCAAGCATTTACAGTTGGACAGATCTGTCCCGGGTCTTCATCAGAACCTTCGAGGGTACGTGCAAACGCTCTGCTGGTCTCACAGAGCTTCAACACTGTGTCCAGAAGAAAAACAAGCCCTTGCACGATTTCATCCAGTGCTGGACAACCCTCTACCACACGGTGGAGAACGTTACAGAACACCAAGCAGTCTGCGCCTTCAAGGCAGGCGTTCGGTATAGAGATCTATACCTGAAGTTTGGTTGGACAGGCGACATCTCCATGAGAAAGATGACGAAGATAGCCGCGCGCTATACAAATGGCGAAGAGGAGGACCGCATACGTAGCGGCAAGCATAAGTTCATCGCCGACGGAGATGGGAGCAACACTCGGAGGCAGAAACAGAAAGCCCAATCCACTCGCAAGCAGAGGCGGTAGTCGTTACAAACGCTAAGTTCAAAGGCAAGGGGAAACAACAGTACACCCCCAAGAAGAAGCAGTCAGGAAATTCCATCCTAGATCAACCGTGTCAAATCCACACGACGACGGATGAAGAAGGCAATGTCATATTGCTGAAACATACCACTCGGCAGTGTCGCCTCCTGATCCAAGGATTCAGTGAAGGACAACCGAGTGAGAAAGACACCGAGCAAGATGATGAGGACAAGGAGGATCCGTTCCCTCAAGTCCATGCAACGTTAATGATTTTTGCTGACGTAGAAAGAAAAAGTCGACTGAAGCTGGTCAACAGGGAGGTAAACATGGCAACCCCATCCACTCCCACGTTCCTCAAGTGGTCACAGACTGCAATGACCTTTGATCAGTCAGACCACCCAGCACATGTACCCACCCCAGGGAGGCAAGCTTTGGTCGACGACCCGGTGGTGGAAGGAGTTAGGCTGCGCAAAGTCCTCATGGACGGCGGCAGCGGCTTGAATATCATGTACGCCGATACTCTTAAGGGGATGGGCATTCCTATGTCCAGGCTTAGCGAGAGCAGTATGTAGTTCCATGGAGTCGTCCCAGGAAGAAAGGCCAAATCACTCGGCCAGATTGCGCGCGTTGGATGTTGTTTTCGGCTCTAACCAGAACTTCCGCAAAGAGAAGTTAACATTCGAGGTGGTAGATTTCCAGAGTGCATACCATGTCATTCTGGGCCGTCCGGCATACGTACGTTTCATGGCCTGTCCATGTTACGTATATTTGAAGCTGAAGATGCCTGGTCCCAAAGGCGTGATTACTGTCACAAGCAATCGGCAGCGGGCCGAGGAGTGTCTGCAGCAGGGGTCGAGAATTGCAGACCAGCAGATGGCTGTACTCGAGTTGGATGAGTACAAAAAGATTGCCGACCCCGCCGACCTGATGCATTCAAAGAAGCCAGCTTCCGAGTCCGCATTCCAGTCGGCGGGAGACACGAAGAAAGTAAGCGTCCACCTGACGGATGCCATCGCCGCCCCAACAAACTTCTCCACCACCCTTGATCCAAAATAGGAAGCCGAGCTCATCCAATTCCTCCGTGAGAACTGGGACATTTTTGCATGGAAGCCTGCTGACATGCCAGGTGTACCAGGGAGTTGGCGGAGCACCGACTGCACGTGGATCCTGCCGCTCGGCCCGTCCGAGAACGCCTGCGTCGGTCCGCCGCGCACAAGAGAAAAGCAATCGGAGAGGAGGTAGCTAAACTTCTGGCAGCCAACTTCATTCGCGAGGTACACCACTCCGAGTGGCTCGCTAATGTGGTCATGGTGCCCAAGAAGGACAAGTCTCTCCGTATGTGCATCGATTTCAAGCACCTTAATAAGGTCTGTCCGAAAGACCACTTCCCGCTCCCCCGCATTGATCAAATCGTTGATTTGATTGCGGGTTGCGAGTGCTTATCCTTCCTTGATGCCTATTTGGGATATCATCAGATCCGTCTGTATGGTCCAGATGAATTAAAGACATCTTTCATCACCTCATTCGGGTGCTTTTGTTACATCACTATGCCATTCGGTTTGAAGAATGTAGGAGCAACTTTTATGCGAATGATCCAAAAAAGCCTCCTAGACCAGATTGGTCGAAATGTGGAGGCATATATGGACGATATCATAGTCAAGTCACGCAAAGGTTCTGACCTGCTGATTGACTTGGCAGAAACATTCGCCAGCCTACGAAGGTACGATATCAAGCTCAACCCAGCCAAGTGTTCATTCGGCGTTCCCAGCGGGAAGTTACTCGTTTTCTTTGTTTCTGAACTAGGGATCGATGTCAACCCCGAAAAGATCGGGACCATTGTTCGAATGGAGCGACCGGTAAGAGTACATGACGTACAAAAGCTCACAGGTTGCCTAGCGGCTTTGAGCAGGTTTATCGCTCGACTCGGCGAGAAGGCGTTACCTCTGTACCGACTTATGAAGAAGTCAGATACCTTCGAGTGGACAGACGAAGCCCAAACCGCATTCGACGACCTCAAAGCCCTGCTTTCCACCCAGCCGGTTCTTACTGCCCCGCTCAGTAAAGAACCCCTTCTTCTGTACATCGTGGCTACAAATCAAGTCGTCAGCACCGTTCTGACAGTCGAACGCGAAGAAGAAGGCAAAGCGTACAAGGTTCAGCGACCAGTATATTATGTTTCTGAAGTCCTGACTCCTTCCAAGCAGAGGTATCCCCATTATCAGAAGCTTATTTATGGGATCTACATGACTGCAAAGAAGGTGGCTCATTATTTCCAAGACCACTCAGTATCTGTCATATCTGATGCTCCGTTGTTGGAAATTCTCCACAATCGGGATGTATCAGGCCGAGTGGCAAAGTGGGCAATGGAGATGCTATACTGTGACATCAAGTTCAAAGCCAAGAAAGCTATAAAGTCTCAAGCTCTTGCTGACTTCATAGCAGAATGGGTAGAACAACAGCAACCGACTCACATCTACTCGGCTCATTGGACCATGTTCTTCGATGGGTCCAAGATGTTGAATGGCTCCGGCGCCAGCATAGTGCTCATATCCCCGAAAGGTGATAAACTCAAGTATGTGTTGCAGATCCATTTTGATTCTTCCAACAACGAAGCAGAGTATGAAGCTCTCCTTTATGGGCTGCGCATGGCCATCACACTCGACGTCCGTCGCCTGATGGTCTATGGCGACTCGGATCTAGTGGTTAATCAAGTAATGAAGGAGTGGGATGTAAGGAACCCCACCATGACTGCATACTACAACGCAATAAGGAAGCTCGAAAAGAAGTTCGAAGGTCTGGAACTTCACCATGTTCCCCGACTGAAAAACCTTGCAGCAGATGAATTGGCGAAACTTGGATCCACACGGAGACCTGTCCCTAGTGATGTCTGCCTCGCGCACCTACACCTCCCCTCGGTAAAAGAAGATCCTTCTACAGAAGAACCTGTGCAACCGAAGAGCTCAACAGACCAGACTGAAGTCGAGGTTCCCGCTGTGCTTGACCTGGTCATGGAGATTCTAGTTGTCATTCCCGAATGGACTGTGCCTTTCATTGCGTACATCCTGAGGCAAGAGTTACCGGAAGACGAGGTCCAAGCTAGGCAGATCGTTCGCAGGTCGAAGTCCTTCACCGTCATTGATGACCAGTTATACAGAGAAAGTGTTTCAGGCGTCCTTCAGCGCTGTATCTCTCCTGAGGAAGCATAGTTAATTTTGGAAGAAATGCATTCGGGAACCTGTGGTCATCATGCCTCCTCAAGGGCGATCGTCGCCAAAGCATTCAGAGCTGGTTTCTTCTGGTTGCAGGCAAATGAAATGGAAAAAGATATAGTCGACCGTTGCGAGGGTTGTCAGTTCTATTCAAACAAGTCCCACAAGCCAACATCCGCGCTGAAGACAATTCCCCTTTCTTGGCCATTCGCCGTGTGGGGATTAGATACAGTTGGACCATTCAGAACAGGTGAAGGAGGATTCACCCATCTGCTGGTAGCAGTCGACAAATTTACCAAGTGGATTGAAGCCAAGCCAATCAAGAAGCTTGATGCCCTTACGACCATAAAATTTATCAGAGACATCATCGCCATATACGGGGTTCCACACAGCATAATCACCGACAATGGCACAAACTTTGACTCGGACAAGTTCAAAGGTTTTTGCGTAGGCCAAGGTATCCGAGTGGATTTTGCATCCGTTGCGCACCCCAAGCAAACGGACAAGCAGAGCGGGCGAATGGACTCATTCTTCAAGGGTTGAAGCCTCGACTCCTGCGCGAAGTTGGACATGCCGCCGGCGCATGGGTCACCGAGCTGCCTTCGGTGCTGTGGGGCCTCCGAACAACTCCGAAAAGATCGACAGGGCGATCCCCATTTTTCCTCATTTATGGAGCAGAGGCAGTCCTTCCGAGTGACTTGCTTCACAACTCTCCACGAGTCGAACTCTTCTCCGAAGCCGAAGCAGAGCAAGCCAGGCAAGACAGAGTGGACCTTTTAGAAGAGGAGCGCGAGATGGCATTGATCCGTTCAACAATTTATCAACAAGATCTGCGGCGATTTCATGCGCGGCACGTCAGGAGCCGCACATTCCAAGCAGGCGACCTGGTGCTCTGAGTGGATCAACAGAGACCACACAAGTTGGCTCCCGCCTGGGAAGGACCGTTCATCATTTCTAAGGTGCTGAACAACAGAGCATATCGACTCTACAACCTCGACAGGGAAACGAACGAGCCGCGAGCATGGAATGGAGATCTACTGAAGCGCTTGTACACATAACCGCCGGCAGAGTCAATGTAAAGAACAAATATCATCGAAGTAATACAAAGCGGATTAATTTCTAGCCGATTCAAAATTCTTTCGCGTTTGCAGACTCCAGTCTAAAAAACTAACTCCGAGTGTGCGTCGAAAGTCACACTCGGGGACTTAGCTGCGACCCAGAGTCGCCTAAGTAAAACACTCGCTCCGAGTGTGCACTAAAAGTCACACTCAGGGACTTAGCTGCGACCCAGAGTTGCCTAAGGAAACAACTCGCTCCGAGTGTGCGCGAAAAGTCACACTCGGAGACTTAGCTGGGACCCAGAGTCGCCTAAGTAATAGCTCGCTCCGAGTGTGCACTAAAAGTCACACTCGGAGACTTAGCTGCGACCCAGAGTCGCCTAAGTAAAAACTCGCTCCGAGTGTGCACCAAAAGTCACAATCGAAGACTTAGCTGCGACCCAGAGTCGCCTAAGTAAACAACTCGCTCCGAGTGTGCACGAAAAGTCACACTCGGAGACTTAGCTGTGACCCAGAGTCGCCTAAGTAAAAAATCGCTCCGAGTGTGCACTAAAAGTCTCACTCGGAGACTTAGCTGCGTCCCAGAGTCGCCTAAGTAAAAACTCGCTCCGAGTGTGTATGAAAAGTCACACTCGGAGACTTAGCTGCGACCCGGAGTCGCCTAAGTAAAAACTCGCTCCGAGTGTGCACTAAAAGTCACACTCGGGGACTTAGCTGCGACCCAGAGTCGCCTAAGTAAAAACTCGCTCTGAGTGTGCACTAAAAGTCACACTCGGGGACTTTGCTGCGACCCAGAGTCGCCTAAGTAAAAACTCGCTCCAGTGTGCACCAAAAGTCACACTCGGAGACTTAGCTGCGACCCAGAGTTGTCTAAGTAAAAACTCGCTCCGAGTATGCACTAAAAGTCACACTCGGGTACTTAGCTGCGACCCAGAGTCGCCTAAGTAAAAACTCGCTCCGAGTGTGCACCAAAAGTCACACTCGGGGACTTAGCTGCGACCCAGAGTCGCCTAAGTAAACAACTTGCTCCGAGTGTGCATTTCAAGTCACACTCGGAGACTTAGCTGCGAACCAGAGTCGCCTAAGTAAAAAGCTTCCTCCGAGTGGGCACTCGAGATACACCCGGGGGCTTAGCTGAGTCGCCTAAACAAAAACCATGAGCCAAAATCGTGTAAAAAAACTCAGTGAAAGAAGAGCAAAAGGTCTGGTTCGAATTCAAATAGAGTTCTACGATCAGTCGGCTCGGTGTGAATCGAGTTTATCCACACCAAGTCACGAATGTACCGGCCAACATCAGTGGCCAAAGTTTAATACAAACTCCACTCGGCATACAGAGGTAAATATGCGTTCATCATAATGTCAATCAAGCATCGCCGGGGCTGGCAGGCTCTACGAAGGTGTCCAGGTCGATTCCATCTGCAATCCGAGTGGCTGTGTCGAGGAAGGTCTCCATGAAGTCTTCAAATCGAAGCTTCTTGGTGTCGGCGACCTGCAACGTCTTCAGCTTGTCTTCACGGGCTTCCTTACAATGCACTCGGACCAGAGACAGCGCCACGTCCACGCCACACCGAGCGGTAGACTTCTTCCATGCCTGCACTCTGCTTGGAACATCGTCCAGTCGAGTCATCAACCCATCTATCTCATTCCGGGAGTCATCTTCAGGCCACAACTCTTTGTCAATTCGGCCGACAACTCCTCTCAGGTGACCAATGAAAGGACCCACCCTGTTAAGGCGGGAATTCACTCGGAACATGTCCCGGTTGGCTTCATCACCGAGTGGAACATTCGGTTGCCCAAGCGACCGTTCAGTTTCGGCGGTTTCGGCTTCAACGTCCCGTCAGAAATCTGCAAAGAAAAGACAGGGAGAAAATAAGCGCGAAGTGAACTCCAAAGTCAAAGAGCACTCGGCAAGCAACTTAACACCAAGCAGTGCGACCATCTTCTTCGCCCAGTCGCCAACGTAGTTCTCCTACGCTCTGCACCGAGTGTTCATTAACTTCAGCTGACCCATCCATTCAGATCTCTCCCTCTTCATTTTTTCTACCTCGGCTAGCAGTGCCTTGTTAGTCTCCCGAGATTCCCCCAAAGATTTTTCTCGTTCAGCGAGAGCCTCCTTCATGCCAGCCAGGTCATTCGCAGCTACCTCCAAGTCAGCAGCAAGTTGAGTCTTCTCAGCCTTCAGAGCATTATAGGTCGATCCCTTTCATAGTTGAGTCTCTCATTCTTCAGACCCCTGCCGATGCAAGCAATCGACAGCGGTCTCGGGGACTACACCCAGTGGGTTCACCCAGAGTGACCCCACTGGTATGAAGCTCGAACAGGTCGATTCCATTGAGCTCCATAGCAAACCAACAACAATATGAGATTACTATTACTCGACCCGAGTAACACTACTCTCGGGGACTACACCCAGTGGGTGCACTCGGCATGCCCCTACTGGTACCATTCGGGCACATCAACTCTAATGTGTAGAGATTATGGAAAATACATATAAAGATAACTGCTGGCGCAAGCACTCGGCAGAAGTCTCGGGGACTACACCCACTGGGTTCACTCGGAGTGAACCCACGCAAAATCAACCTACTGTATCCGAGTATCTCGCTGAAAACCCCAGTGGGCACCAAGAGGAATGTAAACACTTACTAGCGCACTTACTCGGATATCATCCCGAAGCTCCAAGCTCTTCTTGTACAGAGACGCAATGGAGTCATATGCTCCCTTGGCGTCGCCCACCATCAGCTCCACTTGTACCATGGCGTCCTTGGCGGCTCCTACTTGATCTTCTGGGAGGCGTCGGGCATCATATTGAACAGCCGACGAACCCGGCATGGCAGAAGGCGCCCTAGGTATCCCGAGCTCCCTGGGCATCCCGAGCTCTGCTCCAGTCGGTTTCGCCGTGAGGGCCACCGTCTCAGTCGGCGGCACGTTCATGTCGGGATTGGCAGCAGGTTGGATAACCCCAGGGACAGGTGCCAAAGTTGGTTCCGGCCTCCTTTGGTCGTCGTCGTCCAGATGGATCAGCTCCGAAGGAAGCCCGACTGAACAAAATAAAAATACAGAAAAAGATCAAGATCAAAGACAGCACTCGCAAAACGGTAATAAAGCTCTCGGAGTCGTGACATCATACCTTGCTGGGACGTGGCGGCGTTATCAATGTCCATGGGATCATCACCCTGACGCGGCGGAGAGGTGGCGGAGGTAGCAGCTCTGTTGAGTGAAAACCATTCGACGGGTAAACATGAATTCCCAAAAAGAAGAGTCCAATCAGATACTGAAGGAAGATGGGAGAGCAAAGATACTTACGCTGAGGCGACCGGAATAGCGATCCTCATCCGGGGCAAAGCTTTCCGAGGTTTAGACCCGCTGGGTTTAGCCACCTTGGACGGCTGATTCACGGGCTCGGCAGAAGCACCCCTGGTTCTCTTCACACTCCGAGCACTCGGGGCCACGGGAGGAGCCGACGGAACAGTGCGGTCATGACGGTGCTTGGTTCGGTGTTCTGGTGGTGAGGGTGACGAGCTATGCTCTTCACTCTCCTCCTCCTCCTCTTCTGTTTCCTCCTCTGTCTCACTACTGTCAGAGATGTACTCGGCAGTATCCACGCTCCCCTCCATGCTGCCTTCTTCTTCCTCGACCGGATTCCCATTTGAGACTTCAGAATGCCAGTTCGTGCACTCCTGCACAAAACACAGTTGGCAACTTCAGTCAGCAAGACAAGAAAAGAAATAAAATGAGAAGGCTAAAAGCACTCGATAACATGTACTCAACTCATTCGGAGGAGGATTTTCGGCGCGGAAGGCCTTCACCCGCCGAGCTCCCACTGGGTTATCACATGTGCCCGTGATGCTGCGGACCCACGCACTCACGGTCTCCTCGCTCACGCCTTCAGGATGGGACCGAGTGGTATCCGATGGCCCCGTGTAATGCCACATTGTGTGGTCTCGGGCCTGGAGCGGCTGGATGCGTCGACCCAGAAAAGTCTCCAACAAGTCCATGCCGGTGACTCCCTTCCGGACGACGGCTATCAGCGCGTCGACCAAAGGCTGGATCTGAGTTCTTTCTCCCTTAGATAGCGCTAGCTTCCTAGGAGGGCCCGGACGGTCTAAACTGAAGGGTGGTAACCTGCTCGAAGCATTCGGGCAGGCAATGTCCTGGCAATAGAACCAGGACGATTGCCAGTTCCTAACCGACTCGGATAGCTGAAGGGAGGGATAACTACTTGTTGTTTTCTTCTGAAAGCCTAAACCCCCGCAGAGCTGGAGGATGTGTGTCTTATCATCAGACTGGCTAAGCTTCTTAACAGTTTGAGATCTAGCAGAGAAAACATATTTGAAGAGCCCCAAGTGGGGAGGACATCCTATGAAGCACTCGCAGAGGGTGATGAATGCGGAAAGATGAGCTATCGCATTCGCCGGAAAGTGATGGAGCTACGCCCCGAAGTAATTCATGATACCTCGGAAGAAAGGATGGGAAGGCTGGGAGAAACCTCTGGCCACGTGGCTGAGCAGAAGAACGCGCTCTCCCTCCTTTGGCGCCGGCTCCATCTCGCCTTCCGGCAGCCTCCAGGACTTGTTGACGACCATGTCGTGCTCCACCAGCTCCAGCACATCGTTCTCCCTCACCATGGAGGGGAGGAAGTCCCCCTGGATCCAGCCCGCCGGCAACGCCCGCTGCCGCCGATGAGTGGAGGCCGCCCCCTTCTTCTTCTTCTTCGTCTCAAGCTTGCTGGTCTGCCCCTTCGTCATGGCGAGGGCGACGGGTCCGTAGAGGAGGAGGGGAAGGAGGTGGCTTGAGATGTGCAGGGAGTTGCGAGGAGGGCGAAATTAATGGGAGGAGGACGAGCATCGCAACAGGAAGGTCCGCCGGGGAGGCTTTAATAGGCCTCCGACTGAGTCACCTACAGGTGGGCCCAAGATCTTATCCTCCCAACCGGCTGCAGCAAGATTAGTGGAGAAGATCGCGGCACGGTAATCGAGGAGGCGAAATCTACTCGATGGCGATGTCGTCATCCCCGCTGAGCGTGCGGCAACCCAAATTTGAGGATCCCGGAAAATCCGGCGCTGTCAGTATGACCGGTCACGTCGAAAGATTCCACAGAAGCAATCGGTCCCTCACGGTTCGTTTCGCTCGCATATTCACTCGGATCACTAGCCGCAAAGATAAAATGGATCGAGGCAGACAACGCTAAGATCACTTCAATACCAGTCGGCTCCAAACTACGGACATCACTTCATCGTTCCAACCTCGATCCATTCGGGGACTAATGATGGGGTTATAGTCCCAGGGTAGGGTCATAGGTCTGCCGTATAGGTCCTACCCAAGGACTACCCTTCATAGAGGTCAAGACCCTTAGACAGTTCCGACTGAACTAAAGACGCCCCCATCATCCAGTCGGCGACGATCCACTCGGAGCATATCTAACGTACCGACTGGAATCCACTCTGTACGTCGTAACTTCCCAGGAGGGCAACGGTCATATGTTTTCACACACCATAACTAGCATTTAAGGCTTACGTTACCAGTAACGCCAGCCTTTAATCGCCACTACTCCACCCCTGTCCACCGGGCCATTATGAAGGGCAGCGCACTCTATATAAGCCGCCCTTCACCACTGGTACAGGGGTTGGCACTTGCTGTAATCCCCTAATACACTCGACACAAAGCTCCCCAGAGCAATGAGACGTAGGGCTTTTACCTCCACGTAGAGGGGCCTGAAATCATACATCCTCGCCGTAGCTAAGGCTCTGCCCATATACTTTCGTACCCCGTACTTCTACTGTCAGACTTATACCCACGACATTCGGCGTTCTTGATCTTGATGGCACCGAAACGATATACTTCCTCGATAATGTAAGGCACTTCCCATTTGGAGAGAAGTTTTCCTACAAAAGATCTTAAACGAGAGTTGTATAGCAAGACGTGATCACCTACATTGAATTCACGCTTTTGTATCCTTCTATCATGCCATCTCTTAACCTTTTCTTTAAACAACTTAGCATTCTCATAAGCCTGGGTTCTCCATTCATGAACTTAGCTAATGTCAAATAACGTCTTTTCACCAGCAAGTTTGAAATCATAGTTAAGCTCTTTAATTGCCCAATAAGCTTTATGTTCTAGCTCTAGGGGTAAGTGACATGCTTTACCATAAACCATTTTATACGGAGACATACCCATATAGGGTTTTTGTAAGCAGTTCTATTAGCCCATAAGGCATCATCAAGTTTCTTAGACCAATTCTTTCTAGATCTGTTAACTGTCTTTTGCAATATCAATTTAATTTCTCTATTCTTCAATTCTACTTGACCACTAGACTGAGGGTGATAAGGAGACGAAATTCTATGATTAACATCATACCTAGCAAGCAATTTACAGAAACCATCATGAATAAAGTGTAAACCACCATCCGTCATTAAATATCTAGGAACTCCAAATCTGTTTAGGCCTAACCGGTGCTCGTGTACCGGTAGTTGACGAAGATCGTCTATTTAGGCCTAACCGGTGCGCCGCTGTAGAGGGAGCAGAGCTTGCCGTCGCCGTCCGGCTTGATGGCGGCGGCCGGGTAGACCTCGACGGAAGAGTTGAACCCTGGACACGCCAGTTTCACGTTCTTCTGCGTGCAGCCGCAGTTGTTCACCAGGTTCACATAGTACACTGGCGTTCCTGCCGGATCGGGCCAGCTCTCTGTCTGGACAACAATATCTGAAGTTCTGCATGTTGCTGCAGTGCCTGATTGAAAACATGATGAAAAAGAAATTAAAATGGTTCTTTGTGCCTATAGGGACCTGGAGACAATCTGATTCTAAATGGGCCACAATTGCTTGCTAGTTCTTGGTGACCTATTTTGGTATGTCGAACACCATACCTCTGTTGCTGATGCCCAATAACAAGCAGGCAACAAGGAGGAGTGCTGGCTTGATCTCCATGCTAGTGTCTAGTAGTTTGCCTGGATGTGTTCAGCTTCTTTTGATTTACCTCGCTAATGGCAAATGGCGGGCTATTTATAGGCGAACAGGCCAGAGGAAGTTAATGTGCCATCGGGATTTCTATTCTTTGTTTTAGGCAAGCATTCAATTCACGATTCAAGTGCAGATTTGATTGATATAAGGAACAAATGGTACTATTAAGATCATATCAACAAATATAGTACCCCCTCCGTCCCAAATTTTTATCTTAGATTTGTTTAAATATGAATATATCTGTAGGAGTAATATATTATCCATCATTTTCTTAATATCAACCATATAACTTTTACTATTGAACAAGTAGGTAATAGCAGTGAGTTGCTACCGGGTACAAATAGTTTACCACGTTAACTCATGATTTACGTGCCTATAATAACGTGATTGTGCAAAAACAAATAGTATTATACTCCCTCTATCCCGTAATATAAGACGTTTTTGACAGTAGCGTGGCGTTCCTGCCGGATCGGGCCAGCTCTCTGTTTGGACAACAATATCTAAAGTTATGCATGTTGCTGCAGTGTCTGATTAAAAACACGATGAAAAAGAAATTAAAGTGGTTCTTTGTGCCTATAGGAACCTGCAGAAAATCTGACTCTAAGGTCTCCTTTGATTCAAAGGAATTCTATAGGATTTTTAGAGGATTGAAATCCTTAGGAATTTTTCCTACATTGGTCCTTTGATTCATAGGATCGGATCCATATGAATTTTTCCTATGAAATCTTTTGTACTACATTTCATACGAAATCTAACATCCATTTCAACCTCTTTTTACAATTCCTTTGTTTTTCCTATGGCATCAAACACTCCTTGTTAATCATATATGATTCAAATGGACATGGTGTTGGGGAACGTCGCATGGGAAACAAAATTTTTCTTACGCGCACGAAGACCTATCATGGTGATGTCCATCTACGAGAGGGGATGAGTGATCTACGTACCCTTGTAGACCGTACAGCAGAAGCGTTAGTGAACGCGGTTGATGTAGTGGAACGTCCTCACGTCCCTCGATCCGCCCCGCGAACAATCCCGCGATCAGTCCCACGATCTAGTACCGAACGGACGGCACCTCCGCGTTCAGCACACGTACAGCTCAACGATGATCTCGGCATTCTTGATCCAGCAAGAGAGACGGAGAGGTAGAAGAGTTCTCCGGCAGCATGACGGCGCTCCGGAGGTTGGTGATGACCTTGTCTCAGCAGGGCTCCGCCCGAGCTCCGCAGAAACGCGATCTAGAGGAAAAACCGTGGAGGTATGTTGTCGGGCTGCCGTGGAAAAATCGTCTCAAATCAGCCCCAATACCTCCGTATATATAGGTGGGAGGGAGGGGACCTTGCCTTGGGGCTCAAGGAGCCCCAAAGGGGTCGGCCGAGTCCAAGGGGGGAAGACTCCCCCCCCCCAAACCGAGTTGGACTTGGTTTGGTGGGTGGGAGTCCTTCCCTTCCTTCCCACCTCCCTTTTTTTTTTTCTTTCTCTTTGATTTTTATCTCTATGGCGCATAGGACCCTTTTGTGCTGTCCCACCAGCCCACTAAGGGCTAGTGCACCACCCTTATGGCCTATGGGCTTCCCCGGGTTGGGTTGCCCCCCCGGTGAACTCCCGGAACCCATTCGTCATTCCCGGTACATTCCCGGTAACTCCGAAAACCTTCCGGTAATCAAATGAGGTCATCCTATATATCAATCTTCATTTCCGGACTATTCCGGAAACCCTCTTTACGTCCGTGATCTCATCCGGGACTCTGAACAACATTCGGTAACCAACCATATAACTCAAATACGCATAAAACAACGTCGAACCTTAAGTGTGCAGACCCTGCATGTTCGAGAACTATGTAGACATGACCCGAGAGACTCCTCGGTCAATATCCAATAGCGGGACCTGGATGCGCATATTGGATCCTACATATTCTACGAAGATCTTATCGTTTGAACCTTAGTGCCAAGGATTCATATAATCCCATATGTTATTCCCTTTGTCCTTCGGTATGTTACTTGCCCGAGATTCGATCGTCAGTATCCGTATACCTATTTCAATCTCGTTCACCGGCAAGTCTCTTTACTCGTTCCATAATACAAGATCCCGCAACTTATACTAAGTTACATTGCTTGCAAGGCTTGTGTGTGATGTTGTATTACCGAGTGGGCCCCGAGATACCTCTCCGTCACACGGAGTGACAAATCCCAGTCTTGATCCATACTAACTCAACTAACACCTTCGGAGATACCTGTAGAGCATCTTTATAGTCACCCAGTTACATTGCGACGTTTGATACACACAAAGCATTCCTCCGGTGTCAGTGAGTTATATGATCTCATGGTCATAGGAATAAATACTTGACACGCAGAAAACAGTAGCAACAAAATGACACGATCAACATGCTACGTCTATTAGTTTGGGTCTAGTCCATCACGTGATTCTCCTAATGACGTGATCTAGTTATCAAGCAACAATACTTTGTTCATAATCAGAAGACACTGACTATCTTCGATCAACTCGCTAGCCAACTAGAGGCTTGCTAGGGACGGTGTTTTGTCTATGTATCCACAAATGTAAATGAGCCTTCATTCAATACAATTATAGCATGGATAATAAACGATTATCTTGATACAGGAATTATAATAATAACTATATTTATTATTGCCTCTAGGGCATAATTCCAACGGTCTCCCACTTGCACTAGAGTCAATAATCTAGCCCTCAAATTATCATGTGAATTACATTGTAATAAATCTAACACCCATACAGTTCTGGTGTTGATCATGCTTTGGCCGTGGAAGAGGTTTAGTCAGCGGGTCTGCTACATTCAGATCCGTGTGCACTTTGCATATATTTACGTCCTCTCCCTCGACGTAGTCGCGGATGAGGTTGAAGCGTCGTTTGATGTGTCTGGTCTTCTTGTGAAACCGTGGTTCCTTTGCTAAGGCAATGGCACCCGTGTTATCACAGAACAAGGTTATTGGATTCAGTGCGCTTGGCACCACTCCAAGATCCGTCATGAACGGCTTCATCCAGACACCCTCCTTAGCCGCCTCCGAGGCAGCCATGTACTCCGCTTCACATCTAGAATCTGCTACGACGCTTTGCTTGGAACTGCACCAGCTTACCGCACCCCCATTAAGAATAAATACGTATCCGGTTTGCGACTTAGAGTCGTCCGGATCTGTGTCAAAGCTTGCATCGACGTAACCTTTTACGGTGAGCTCTTCGTCACCTCCATACACGAGAAACATCTCCTTAGTCCTTTTCAGGTACTTCAGGATATTCTTGACCGCTGTCCAGTGATCCACTCCTGGATTACTCTGGAACCTACCTGCCATACTTATGGCCAGGCTAACATCCGGTCTAGTGCACAGCATCGCATACATGATAGAACCTATGGCTGAAGCATAGGGGACGGAGCGCATATGCTCTCTATCTTCATCAGTTGCTGGGCACTGAATCTTACTCAATCTCGTACCTTGTAGAACTGGCAAGAACCCTTTCTTGGACTGTTCCATTTTGAACCTCTTCAAAACTTTATCAAGGTATGTGCTTTGTGAAAGTCCTATCAGGCGTTTTGATCTATCCCTATAGATCTTAATGCCTAGAATGTAAGCAGCTTCTCCTAGGTCCTTCATAGAGAAACTTTTATTCAAGTAACCTTTTATGCTCTCCAAGAACTCTACGTTGTTTCCAATCAGTAATATGTCATCCACATATAATATCAGAAACGCCACAGAGCTCCCACTCACTTTCTTGTAAATACAAGATTCTCCAACCACTTGTATAAACCCAATTTGATCACCTCATCAAAGCGTTTGTTCCAACTCCGAGATGCTTGCACCAGTCCATAAATGGATCGCTGGAGCTTGCACACCTTGTTAGCATTCTCAGGATCGACAAAACCTTCGGGTTGTATCATATACAACTCTTCCTTAAGGAAACCGTTAAGGAACGCCGTTTTGACATCCATCTTCCAGATCTCATAATCGAAAAATGCAGCTATTGCTAACATGATTCTGACGGACTTAAGCATCGCTACGGGTGAGAATGTCTCATCATAGTCAACTCCTTGAACTTGTGAAAAACCCTTCGCCACAAGTCGAGCTTTATAAACGGTCACATTGCTGTCAGCGTCCGTCTTCCTCTTAAAGATCCATTTGTTCTGAATAGCCTTGCGGCCCTCAGGTAGTACCTCCAAAGTCCACACTATGTTCTCATACATGGATCCTATCTCGGATTTCATGGCCTCTAGCCATTTGTTGGAATCTGGGCCCACCATTGCTTCTTCATAATTTACAGGTTCATTGTTGTCTAACAACATGATTGATAAGACGGGATTACCGTACCACTCTCGAGTAGCACGTGGTCTCGTCGACCTGCGTGGTTCGACAGAAACTTGACCTGGAGTTTCATGATCATCATCATTAACTTCCTCCTCAACCGGCATCGCAATGACAGAGGTTTCCCCTTGCCCTGCGCCACCATCCAGAGGGATGAGAGGTTCGACAACCTCGTCAAGTTCTATCTTCCTCCCACTCAATTCTCTCGAGAGAAACTCCTTCTCGAGAAAAGCTCCGTTTTTAGCAACAAACACTTTGCCCTCGGATTTGAGATAGAAGGTGTACCCAACTGTCTCTTTTGGGTAACCTATGAAGACGCACTTTTCCGCTTTGGGTTCCAGCTTTTCAGGCTGAAGCTTTTTGACATAAGCATCACATCCCCAAACTTTAAGAAACGACAACTTTGGCCTTTTGCCATACCACAATTCGTATGGTGTCGTCTCAACGGATTTTGATGGTGCCCTATTTAAAGTGAATGCAGCTGTTCCTAATGCATAACCCCAAAACGATAACGGCAAATCAGTAAGAGACATCATAGATCGCACCATCTCTAATAGAGTACGATTACGACGTTCAGACACACCATTACGCTGTGGTGTTCCAGGCGGTGTTAACTGTGAAACAATTCCACATTGTCTTAAGTGAGTACCAAACTCGAAACTCAGATATTCACCCCCACGATCAGACCGCAGGAACTTGATCTTCTTGTTACGATGATTTTCCACTTCACTCTGAAATTGCTTGAACTTTTCAAATGTTTCAGACTTGTGCTTCATCAAGTAGACATAACCATATCTACTTAAATCGTCAGTGAAGGTGAGAAAATAACGATATCCGCCGCGTGCCTCCACGCTCATCGGACCACACACATCGGTATGTATGATTTCCAACAAGTCACTTGCACGCTCCATTGTTCCGGAGAACGGAGTCTTAGTCATCTTGCCCATGAGGCATGGTTCGCACGTGTCAAGTGAATCAGAGTCAAGTGACTCCAAAAGTCCATCAGCATGGAGTTTCTTCATGCGCTTTACACCAATATGACCTAGGCGGCAGTGCCACAAAAATATGGCGCTATCATTGTTAACTCTAACTCTTTTGGTCTCAATGTTATGTATATGCGTATCGCTATCAAGATTCAATATGAAAAATCCTATCACATTCGGTGCATGACCATAAAAGATGTTACTCATAGAAATAGAACAACCATTATTCTGTGACTTAAAAGAGTAACCGTCTCGCAATAAACAAGATCCAGATATAATGTTCATGCTCAACGCAGGCACTAAATAACAATGATTTAAGTTCATCACTAATCCTGACGGTAACTGAAGTGACACTGTGCCGACGGCGATTGCATCAACCTTGGAACCATTTCCTACGCGCATCGTGACTTCATCTTTTGCCAGCCTTCGTCTATTCTGCAGTTCCTGTTTCGAGTTGCAAATATGAGCAACAGAACCGGTATCGAATACCCAGGCACTACTACGAGAGCCGGTTAAGTACACATCAATAACATGTATATCAAATATAACTGATTTTTCTTTGGCCGCCTTCTTATCTGCCAGATACTTGGGGCAATTGCGCTTCCAGTGACCCATACCCTTGCAATAGTAACACTCCGTTTCAGGCTTAGGTCCAGCTTTGGGTTTCTTCATCGGATTGGCAACAGGCTTGCCGCTCTTCTTCGAATTGCCCTTCTTGCCTTTGCCGTTTCTCTTGAAACTAGTGGTCTTACTCACCATCAACACTTGATGCTCTTTACGGAGTTCAGACTCTGCGACTTTCAGCATCGCAAACAACTCGCCGGGAGACTTGTTCATCCCTTGCATGTTGTAGTTCAACACAAAGCCTTTATAGCTTGGCGGCAGTGATTGAAGGATTCTGTCAGTGATAGCTTCTTGCGGGAGTTCAATCCCCAGCTCAGCTAGACGGTTTGAGTACCCAGACACTTTGAGCACATGTTCACTGACAGATGAGTTTTCCTCCATCTTGCAAGCATAGAATTTATCGGAGGTCTCATACCTCTCGATTCGGGCGTTCTTCTGAAAGATAAACTTCAACTCCTGGAACATCTCAAATGCTCCATGACGCTCAAAGCGGCGTTGAAGTCCCGGTTCTAAGCCATACAAGACTGCACATTGAACTATTGAGTAGTCCTCCTTACGTGCTAACCAAGCGTTCTTAACATCCTGATCAGCCGTAGCGGGTGGTTCATCTCCTAACGCAGCATTAAGGACATAATCCTTCTTCCCAGCTTGTAAGATTAGCTTAAGATTACGAGCCCAGTCTACAAAGTTGCTTCCATCATCTTTCAACTTAGCTTTCTCTAGGAACGTATTAAAATTCAGGATGACTGTCGCGTGATCCATGATCTACAACACAAATATATTCAAAGTGGACTTAGACTATGTTCAAGATAATTAGAGTTTAACTTAATCAAATTATTCGCTAAACTCCCACTCAAAAAGTACATCTCTCTAGTCATTTGAGTGGTTCATGATCCACTTACACTAGCTCAAGTCCGATCATCACGTGAGTTGAGTATAGTTTCAGTGGTAAGCATCCCTATGCTAATCATATCATCTATATGATTCATGATAGACCTTTCGGTCTCATGTGTTCCGAGGCCATGTCTGCACATGCTAGGCTCGTCAAGCTTAACCCGAGTGTTCCGCGTGCACAACTGTTTTGCACCCGTTGTATGTGAACGTTGAGTCTATCACACCCGATCATCACGTGGTGTCTCGAAACGACGAACTGTAGCAACGGTGCACAGTCGGGGAGAACACAATTTCGTCTTGAAATTTTAGTGAGAGATCACCTCATAATGCTACCGTCATTCTAAGCAAAATAAGGTGCATAAAAGGATTAACATCACATGCAATTCATAAGTGACATGATATGGCCATCATCACGTGCTTCTTGGTCTCCATCACCAAAGCACCGGCACGATCTTCTTGTCACCGGCGCCACGCCATGATCTCCATCAACGTGTTGCCATCGGGGTTGTTGTGCTACTCATGCTATTACTACTAAAGCTACATCCTAGCAAAATAGTAAACGCATCTGCAAGCACAAACGTTAGTATAAAGACAACCCTATGGCTCCTGCCGGTTGCCGTACCATCCACGTGCAAGTCGATATTTCTATTACAACATGATCATCTCATACATCCAATATATCATATCACATCGTTGGCCATATCACATCACAAGCATACCCTGCAAAAACAAGTTAGACGTCCTCTAATTTTGTTGTTGCATGTTTTACGTGGTGACCAAGGGTATCTAGTAGGATCGCATCTTACTTATGCAAACACCACAATGGAGATATATGAGTTGCTATTTAACCTCATCCAAGGACCTCCTCGGTCAAATCCGATTCAACTAAAGTTGGAGAAACCGACACTTGCCAGTCATCTTTGAGCAACGGAGTTACTCGTAACGATGAAACCAGTCTCTCGTAAGCGTACGAGTAATGTCGGTCTGAGCCGCTTCGATCCAACAATACCACGGAATCAAGAAAAGACTAAGGAGGGCAGCAAAACGCACATCACCGCCCACAAAAACTTTTGTGTTCTACTCGAGAAGACATCGATGCATGAACCTAGCTCATGATGCCACTGTTGGGGAACGTCGCATGGGAAACAAAAATTTTCTTACGCGCACGAAGACCTATCATGGTGATGTCCATCTACGAGAGGGGATGAGTGATCTACGTACCCTTGTAGACCGTACAATAGAAGCGTTAGTGAACGCGGTTGATGTAGTGGAACGTCCTCACGTCCCTCGATCCGCCCCACGAACAATCCCGCGATCAGTCCCACGATCTAGTACCGAACGGACGGCACCTCCGCGTTCAGCACACGTACAGCTCGACGATGATCTCGGCCTTCTTGATCCAGTAAGAGAGACGGAGAGGTAGAAGAGTTCTCCGGCAGCGTGATGGCGCTCCGGAGGTTGGTGATGACCTTGTCTCAGCAGGGCTCCGCCCAAGCTCCGCAGAAACGCGATCTAGAGGAAAAACCGTGGAGGTATGTGGTCGGGCTGCCGTGGAAAAATCGTCTCAAATCAGCCCCAATACCTCCGTATATATAGGTAGGAGGGAGGGGACCTTGCCTTGGGGCTCAAGGAGACCCAAAGGGGTCGGCCGAGTCCAAGGGGGGAAGACTCCCCCCCCCCCAAACCGAGTTGGACTTGGTTTGGTGGGTGGGAGTCCTTCCCTTCCTTCCCACCTCCCTTTTTTTTCTTTCTCTTTGATTTTTATCTCTATGGCGCATAGGACCCTTTTGGGCTGTCCCACCAGCCCACTAAGGGCTGGTGCGCCACCCTTATGGCCTATGGGCTTCCCCGGGGTGGGTTGCCCCCCCCCCCCCCCGGTGAACTCCCGGAACCCATTCGTCATTCCCGGTACATTCCCGGTAACTCCGGAAACCTTCCGGTAATCAAATGAGGTCATCCTATATATCAATCTTCGTTTCCGGACTATTCCGGAATCCCTCGTGACGTACGTGATCTCATCCGGGACTCCGAACAACATTCGGTAACCAAGCATATAACTCAAATACGCATAAAACAACGTCGAACCTTAAGTGTGCAGACCCTGCGGGTTCGAGAACTATGTAGACATGACCCGAGAGACTCCTCGGTCAATATCCAATAGCGGGACCTGGATGCCCATATTGGATCCTACATATTCTACGAAGATCTTATCGTTTGAACCTCAGTGCCAAGGATTCATATAATCCCGGATGTCATTCCCTTTGTCCTTCGGTATGTTACTTGCCCGAGATTCGATCGTCGGTATCCGTATACCTATTTCAATCTCGTTCACCGGCAAGTCTCTTTACTCGTTCCGTAATACAAGATCCCGCAACTTATACTAAGTTACATTGCTTGCAAGGCTTGTGTGTGATGTTGTATTACCGAGTGGGCCCCGAGATACCTCTCCGTCACACGGAGTGACAAATCCCAGTCTTGATCCATACTAACTCAACTAACACCTTCGGAGATACCTGTAGAGCATCTTTATAGTCACCCAGTTACGTTGCGATGTTTGATACACACAAAGCATTCCTCCGGTGTCAGTGAGTTATATGATCTCATGGTAAATACTTGGCACGCAGAAAACAGTAGCAACAAAATGACACGATCAACATGCTACGTCTATTAGTTTGGGTCTAGTCCATCACGTGATTCTCCTAATGACGTGATCGAGTTATCAAGCAACAACACTTTGTTCATAATCAGAAGACACTGACTATCTTCGATCAACTGGCTAACCAACTAGAGGCTTGCTAGGGACGGTGTTTTGTCTATGTATCCACACATGTAAATGAGCCTTCATTCAATACAATTATAGCATGGATAATAAACGATTATCTTGATACAGGAATTATAATATTAACTATATTTATTATTGCCTCTAGGACATAATTCCAACACATGCCACTCCAACCCTCTACTTTTCCTATTCCCGTGTTCTCAAAATCCTGCGAATCAAAGAGGCCCTAAATGGCACACAATTGCTTGCTAGTTCTTGGTGACCTTTTTTGGTATGTCGAACACCATACCTCTGTTGCTGATGCCCAATAACAAGCAGGCAACAAGGAGGAGTGCTGGCTTGATCTCCATGCTAGTGTCTAGTAGTTTGCGATGTGTTCATGTTCTTTTGATTTACCTCGCTAATGGCAAATGGCGGGCTATTTATAGGCGAACAGGCCAGAGGAAGTTAATCTGTAAATGTGCCACCGGGATTCCGATTCTTTGTTTTAGGCAAGCATTCAATTCACGATTCAAGTGCAGATTTGATTGATATAAGGAGCAAATGGTATTAGGAATAGCTAGTTATTGAAGATAAGGTTAAAAAATGACCCATTATATGATATTTTTTATCATCTCTAAATATCATTTAAGACTTAAGATAGAACCATCCTATCAATCATTGTACATGCCCTTAAGATCATATCAACAAATATAGTACTCCTTCCATCTTAAATTCTTATCTTAGTTTTGTCTAGATATGAATGTATCTGTACTCTCTATAGAAAATGATGGTTAATAAATTACTCATTTGTTTTATAGGGAGTAACTAGCGGGGCGACCCGCGCATTTGCGCGGCTAGAATTATCATGTGCTACCATATACGATGTTAATTCTATCATGTCAATTCTCTATATTTATCTACTTACTACTTAATTTTTTAACTTCCTATGGAATTGCATCTTTAGTTTTTAGTACCACGGAGAGATTTAAGTTTAACTGATAAAAAGCATCCAAAATATGTAGCTAGCGAACCAACGGCTTATTGTTTACATAGAAGATATAATAAAAAGCCTCATATGTCTTTAATCTATTGTATTAATGTGTTATCCTTTACTCATATCTCCTCCTCTCGCCATTCATTTATTTCATTTTGTCATCATTTTATTCGTAGATTTTTAGTAAATGTTAGATCTTACTAATATTCTTCTTCTAAATCTTACTATTTTTGTAGATTGTCAATAAATAATGTGTCCTCTATCTTCCAACGACATTCACTGGTAGAAAAAGAGGCTTCCGTCCAGCCCCATAAGTCGCGACACTGTAGGAACCGCGACTAATGATTTCTTTAGTCGCGGTTCGGCAGACGAACCGCGACCAAAGGCCTGGGCCAGGGCGCTCGGTGGCCAGCTGGTGCACGTGAGGGGCTTTAGTTGCGGTTGGCCAGGCCAACCGCGACTAAAGGTGCCCAAAGGCCTTTAGTCGCGGTTTGCCATGCCAACCGCGACTAAATCTCCTCCCCTATAGATACCAGTTCAGCACACTCACTTAGCCATTTGGTGCCACTTCTCTTCACAAGCTTCACAAGGGGGTGTAGGTTTGCTTTTGGTTCCTCTTATGCACACAAGGTGTTTGATGAAATGCCCCAAGAGCGTGAAACAAATATGATATGAAGTGTTGGAGCCACACTTGAGGTTCCTCATTTATTTTTTCCTCCTCGATCGCGGTTAGCAACTTGAACCTTTCATGCATGTGTGTCATTGATAAAATATGCATGTGTGTTGTTCATTGTTTAATTTCTATTGTTTATAGCTAGTTAGTTTAACAAATGCATGATGGTTAATTATATATTTTATATTATAATAATGCAGATGAATCGGCAATGGATGTACGGTAACCGACTCTCCCGCGAGTTCACTACGGGTTTGAAAGATTTCCTCGTAGTGGCTAATGCGAACAAGCAGAAGGGTTTTGTTATCTGTCCATGTGTTGACTGTAAGAATCAGAAGGGTTACTCTTCCTCAAGAGAAGTTCACCTGCACCTGCTTCGGCACGGTTTCATGCGAAGCTATAATTGTTGGACCAAGCATGGAGAAAGAGGGGTTATAATGGAAGAAGATGAAGAAGGGGATGATTTCATGGATGAAAGCTATCTTGCTCATTTCGGTGATACTTTCATGGAGGATGCTGAAGGTGAAGGGGAAGGTGAAGGGGAAGGTGAAGGTGAAGAAGAGGCACGTGATGAGACCGTTGATGATCTTGGTCGGACCATTGCTGATGCACGGAGACGCTGCGAACTGAAAAGGAGAGGGAGAATTTGGATCGCATGTTAGAGGATCACAGAAAGTCGTTGTACCCCGGATGCGATGATGGTCTGAAAAAGCTGGGCTGCACACTGGATTTGCTGAAATGGAAGGCACAGGCAGGTGTAGCTGACTCGGCATTTGAAAACTTGCTGAAAATGTTGAAGAATATGTTTCCAAAGAATAACGAGTTGCCCGCCAGTACGTACGAAGCAAAGAAGGTTGTATGCCCTCTAGGTTTAGAGGTTCTGAAGATACATGCATGCATCAACGACTGCATCCTCTACCGCGGTGAATACGAGAATTTGAATGAATGCCCGGTATGCACTGCATTGCGTTATAAGATCAGAGGCGATGACCCTGGTGACGATGTTGAGGGCGAGAAACCCAGGAAGAGGGTTCCCGCCAAGGTGATGTGGTATGCTCCTATAATACCACGGTTGAAACGTTTGTTCAGGAACAAAGAGCATGCCAAGTTGTTGCGATGGCACAAAGAGGACCGTAAGTCGGACGGGGAGTTGAGACACACCGCAGATGGAACGCAATGGAGAAAGATCGACAGAGAGTTCAAAGATTTTGCAGCTGACGCAAGGAACATAAGATTTGGTCTAAGTACAGATGGCATGAATCCTTTTGGCGAGCAGAGCTCCAGCCATAGCACCTGGCCCGTGACTCTATGCATCTACAACCTTCCTCCTTGGTTGTGCATGAAGCGGAAGTTCATTATGATGCCAGTGCTCATCCAAGGTCCGAAGCAACCCGGCAACGACATCGATGTGTACCTAAGGCCATTAGTTGATGAACTTTTACAGCTGTGGGGCAGACCTGGTGTCCGTGTGTGGGATGAGCACAAAGAAGAGGAATTTGACCTACGAGCGTTGCTTTTCGTAACCATCAACGATTGGCCTGCTCTTAGTAACCTTTCGGGACTGTCAAATAAGGGATACAATGCATGCACGCACTGCTTACATGAGACTGAAAGTGTACATTTGCCAAATAGTAAGAAGAACGTGTACCTTGGGCATCGTCGATTTCTTCCGAAAATTCATCCAGTAAGAAAGAAAGGCAAGCATTACAACGGCAAGGCAGATCACCGGCCGAAGCCTGCGGAACGCACTGGTGCTGAGGTATTTGATATGGTCAAGGATTTGAAAGTCATCTTTGGAAAGGGTCCTGGCGGACAATCAGTTCCGAAGGGAGCTGACGGGCACGCAGCCATGTGGAAGAAGAAATCTATATTCTGGAAGCTAGAATATTGGAAAGTCCTAGAAGTCCGCTCTGCAATCGACGTGATGCACGTTACGAAGAATATTTGCGTGAACCTCCTAAGCTTCTTGGGCGTGTATGGGAAGACAAATGATACAAAGGAAGCACGGCAGGAGCAGCAACGTTTGAAAGACCCTGATGACCGGCATCCGGAATGGTTTCAAGGTCGTGCCAGCTACGCTCTGACCAAAGAAGAGAAGGTCATCTTTTTTGAATGCCTGAGCAGTATGAAGGTCCCGTCTGGATTCTCGTCCAATATAAAGGGAATAATAAACATGGCGGAGAAAAAGTTCCAAAACCTGAAGTCTCACGACTGCCACGTGATTATGACGCAATTGCTTCCGATTGCTTTGAGGGGGCTCCTGCCGCAAAATGTTCGAGTAGCCATTGTGAAGCTATGTGCATTCCTCAATGCAATCTCTCAGAAGGTAATCAATCCAGAAGTTCTACCACGGTTACAGAACGATGTGATCCAATGTCTTGTCAGTTTCGAGCTGGTGTTCCCGCCATCCTTCTTCAATATTATGACGCACCTCCTGGTTCACCTAGTCGAAGAGATTTTCGTTCTCGGTCCTGTATTTCTACACAATATGTTCCCCTTCGAGAGGTTCATGGGAGTATTAAAGAAATATGTTCGTAACCGTGCTAGGCCAGAAGGAAGCATCGCCAAGGGCTATGGAAATGAGGAGGTAATTGAGTTTTGTGTTGACTTTGTTCCTGACCTTAAGCCGATTGGTCTTCCTCGATCGCGGCACGAGGGGAGACTAAGTGGAAAAGGCACGATCGGAAGGAAATCAACGATATGTATGGACGGCCATTCTCTGACTGAAGCACACCACACTGTACTGACCAATTCCAGCTTGGTGGCTCCGTACTTTGAGAAACACAAGAATATTTTACGCTCGGACAACCCGGGGAAGCCTGAATCCTGGATTAGGAAGGCCCACATGGAGACTTTCGGCAGTTGGTTGAGAAAACATTTAACGAATGACAATGATGTTGTAGATCAGCTGTACATGTTGGCCAAGACACCATCTTCGACTATAACGACTTTCCAAGGGTACGAGATAAATGGGAATACATTTTACACGATCGCCCAAGATAAAAAGAGCACGAACCAAAACAGTGGTGTCCGCTTTGATGCAGCAACCGAGAATGGGCAAGAGGTCACATATTATGGTTACATAGAGGAGATATGGGAACTTGACTATGGACCCTCCTTTAAGGTCCCTTTGTTCCGGTGCAAATGGTTCAAGCTAACAGGAGGTGGGGTAAAGGTGGACCAGCAATACGGAATGACAATGGTGGATTTCAACAATCTTGGTTACCTTGACGAACCATTCGTCCTAGCGAAAGATGTCGCTCAGGTTTTCTATGTGAAGGACATGAGTAGCAAACCGAGGAAACGGAAAGATAAGAAAACGATCAGTACATCATGCGATGATCCAAAGCGCCACATTGTTCTTTCAGGGAAAAGAAACATCGTGGGAGTGGAGGACAAGACAGACATGTCAGAAGATTATAATATGTTTGCTGAAATTCCGCCCTTCAAAGTGAACACCGACCCAAGCATTAAGTTAAATGATGAGGATGCTCCATGGATACGGCACAATCGTAAGCAAGCAGGGACACAAGGGAAGAAATGATGTGTAATAATTTATTGTACCAAACTTTGTTGAATGGATCATGTGAATTATATTACCCGTGATGTGTTTGGTGTCCATTTTCGAATGATTCGAGATACCACTGATGATACATGAAATTTGGAGTGATTTAGTCATACTCCTGCCTAGGCGTATAATATGCATACTCGTAGTCTTCATAGCCGCTGTCGTCGTTGTACTGGTAGTCGTCGCCTTCTAAGTTGCCGCCGTCGTCGTCGTCGCTGCTGTCGTCGCTGTCGTCGGGCGGCGCTCGTGGCTCGAACTGAGGGTAGCGCAGGCGGGGGATATCGCCGGCCGTGATGTAGTCCATGACGCTCTGCAGAGTCCGACCGTACCACCATAGCCGACGGCCGGCCTCGTGGAAGTTCCCAGGAGGCAGACCGTCCTCCTCATACCTGGCGAGCGCCCTCTCACGCCGATTGATGAAGAAGGCGTCCCAAGTATGCTGGTTATCGGGATGCCAGCGGGGATTCATCCGCTGCTCCGGCGTGAGGTCGAGGTAGTATTTTTAACATTTTGAATTGAATTAGTTTTATTTTTCTTAATTTTTTGATATAATTTTTGTGTTTTTAACATATTGAATTGAATTAGTTTTATTTTTCTGAATTTTTTGATATATTATTTGTATTTTTAACATATTGAATTGAATTAGTTTTATTTTTCTGAATTTTTTGATATATTATTTGTATTTTTAAGATATTGAAAAAGAAAAGTATTTTGAAAAATACCTTTAGTCGCGGTTGGCCAGACCAACCGCGACTAAAGGTCGTTGCGCGCGGGAACGAAAAAACCCTTTAGTCGCGGTTGGTTTAGCCAACCGCGACTAAAGGTTACCTTTAGTCGCGGGTCGCCTCCCCAACCGCGACTAAAGGGGGGGGGCGGGAACGCAAAAACCCGCCAAAAACCCTTTAGTCGCGGTTGGGGAGGCGACCCGCGACTAAAGGTACCCTTTAGTCGCGGGTCGCCACCCCAACCGCGACTAAAGGGGGGGCTATAAATACAAGGGCCTGCCGCCGTCTTCTCCGATTCTCGTCTTCTCCGATTCACTGCCGCGCGCGCCGAAGGCCTGCCGCCGTCGCCCTCGCCGCCCGCCGTCGCCCTTGCCCTCGACGCCGCCCGCCGTCGCCCGCCGTCGCCCCTCGCCCTCGACGCCGCCCCGTCTCGCCCACGTACGGCGCCGCCGGCCCACCGGCCTCCCTCGCCCACCCTCAACGCCGCCGGCCGCCTCGCCCACGTACGTCGCCGCCGGCCCACCGGCCTCCCTCGCCCACCCTCAACGCCGCCGGCCGTCTCGCCCACGTACGGCGCCGCCGGCCCACCGGCCTCCCTCGCCCACCCTCAACGCCGCCGTATTTAGAAACGGAGGAAGTACTATACGTTTCATACACATTTCATGGTGTACATTTTTATATACATGATAAACATTTCTCTATACACAATAAAAAAATTCAAATCCTTAGTCAACACTATTCAAATATTTTTGTTGAATGTTTTAAATATATATAAAATTTATATAGTATAAAGAGTTATAAAAATAAAGAAGAAAAGAACACAAAATAAAGAAGATGAGGGGCAGTGTAGTTGAATGGGAAACTATTTTAGAAATGGGAGACATTAGAAATTTGGGCATGAGAAGGATTGTACAAGCCTGTCTTGACCTTTTGCAGCGCTAGACTTAGCTCCATAGATACAGTAGAGCTTGTCTCAACAGTAGACCGGTAGAACTTTAGCCAATCACACAAGCGAGGGCGTCGGACTTTCAGACGATGGGTGGCACTTCGGCTTGACATGCTGCAATATCAACCGGTCTTTTCTCTAGTCACTATCCTGGCTGTTGTCAGTGTTCCTACCGCACGCGAAGGAGCTCAAAATTGATCGCATTCCAACCTTATCACGATGTCTGGATGCCCCGCCTTAGCAAGCTTTATTCTTCTTCGGGGCGCCAACACAACGATCCCTGGATGCATCGACAGTGGGACGGGGATACCAAGTAGTCGTCTGCCGCCCTGTCTCGCGCTCTACCGCGACACCCTCTCCCACCCCTTCCTCGCCCCCTCCTTTTGCCACCGCCCTTTCGCCACCGCCACCGCCACCGCCCCCCTTCTTCACTTAATTAATTTGTTTTTACTACATGTTTTCAGGACTGACATAATGGCGGACGATAGAGCTGACCCGATTATGGACAATTATGATCCGGACGGTGAAGCACATATGTTCGGCATCATAAACGGCGATATTCTATATGTGCCGACCGGACAAGATCAAGAGGATGATATCTCTTCTTATCTGAACCTTGACGGTGAAGATGAAGGGCGCCGTCAGCAAGATGATGCCGAACAAACGTCGATAAACGACGATCTTCAAATGGAAGTAGCAACCACCTCCGGCGCCGAGGTATATATATACATTGAGCCTCTGGTGATACAAACTAACTGATTTGAATAAATATGTGTGTACTAACGCGCGCGACTCTCTTTCTTATTTTAGCCCTCGGCCGGATCGTCGAAACAATCGAGTACGTCGTCAAAGCGTGGCGCAACCAAGACGATGAAACAAGGAGAAACATGCACCATCGAGGTTGTCGACAGTGCAACCGGCAGGCCGCTGGAGCCCCGCAAGAACGCCACCAAGTTTGTCAGCCAATGCGGAGCCGTTGTTAGAGACAACGTCTCGATCACCGTCGAGGAGTGGAATGAGCCAAAGAAGGCACGAAATGCTGGTTTCACTTTTGTCGATAAGAGAACAAAAAAAGATTGCTTCAAGAAGCTTATGGAACATTTCGTTCTACCTCCGGAATACAACAAATTCGATGAGGAGGGTAACAAGATTGAGGAAAACAAGGAGAGGAGGAGGCTAGTCAAACAGTTCGCTCTTCATAAGATGGCCGACGCATTCCGGAAATTCAAGCAAAATCTAGCCCATGACTTTGTCAAGCAGAACAAGACTCCGGATTTCAAAGGACAATATGAGAAACTGAAACATGATTGGCCAGAATTTGTGAAGCAAAAGAAATCGGAGCAGTTCATTCAAATATCGAAAAGAAATAAGGAAAATGCGGCTAAGAAGGAGTACAATCATATTATGGGGCCAGGAGGGTATCGCATTTGGGTGCCTAGGTTGGAGAAGATGGAGAACGAGCTGAGGGCGCGAGGAATCCATCCAGGTACGGAGGGATGGGACCAAAGGGCCAAAAGCTGGTGGTACGGGCATGGGGGAACGCTGAACCCGGAGACAGGGGAGTGTGTTTACCGGGGCAAATTAATTAAACCCACCCAAGCCCTTATTGACGCAATGAGGGATGCTCAAGAGGGGAAGATCAAGTTCAACAGAGAGAACGACGCGCTGACAAAAGCCCTCGGGAATCCTGAACACGGAGGACATGTACGAGGCATGGGGAACATTCCGTGGAAAATAGGGTTCCCCCAGAACGATGACCCGTACGGTTACAGAAGCCGTAAGAGAAAGATGGATCGGGAAGCAGATGTTGTGGCGCGGTTGGCATCGGAAATGGATGTGATGAAGAAAACCGTGAGTGTACTATTAGCCGAAAGAGATGTAGCTCGGGCGCAGCATGAAGATCATCCAGCGGATCTCGGAAGCCAGCAGCGGAGAAGCAACGTGGCTTCCACGGAGGCCCCACCAGCTGGTGCAGATGCACCGACGATCGAAATTACTGCACCGGAGCCTCTGGTGGTCGAAATTACTTCACCGGAGCCTCCTCGCTACCCCGTGGACGATATAAAGGAGATGAAAGAATGTCATCTGTATTATCCTATCGGGAACATGTCCATGAAGGTAGCCATCGGCAGTGCTTTACCATGTTTACCTGGAGCACTCCACCACAACAACCCCATTCAAGATGGCTATGCTCGTGTCACGGTGGAGGACATAGTCCAAGGGTTTGAGGACCTGGAGATTGACATTGCTACACCTGAAGGGGAGAAAAGACTTGGAGATGTCAAGCGCCATTTCATTCTATGGCAAAAGAAGTTTATCAAGTTTCCAGGCGAGGCGCCAAGGACAACAAGTCCACCCCCCTACGGTGGTGGTGGTGGCGGTGGCGGTGGTGGTGGTGGTGGTGGTGGTGACGGTTCACCTACACCTCCGTCACGTCAGCCGACGCCCCCCAGTCCACAACGTCCGGCGGGTGATCAGACGCCGCCCCCCAGTCCTCGTCCTGCGGGTGATCACACGCCACCCCCCAATCCACCTCCGGCAAAGAAGCAGAAGCAGTCCTGGATTATTAACCCGGACCCTTATGTACCTAAGACCACAAAGGTACCGGAGCCATCACTGAAGCCTCTCCCCACAAGGCCTTGGGAACGTAGTGCCGAGGAAACTGCCGCGAGGGCGGCTGCTGATCATGAGAAATGGAAGGCGGACTGCAAGAAGAAAAGAGAGCCCGAGCCCAAGCCAGTATTTTCTGATGAGCAAAAGAAGTGGGCTAAGTCATTTTTGAGCACACCGTCCCAAGCCGCGAAGAATCTGCCTGACGACTATGCACGTGAACTTCGTAGGCAGGCATTCATGTTGAAGGAGAAGAAAGAGCGGGCGGAGAACCAGGAGAACAAAGCCTTGGAGGAGGCCGAGAAAACGGAATTAGAAAGTAAAAAAAGCGGGAAACGAGTTGCCCAGCTCGGGGAACAAAGTAAACAATCGATTGCCCCGCTTATAGTGAAAGCCGCCGGTCCGGATGACCCCGATATCATAGCAGCTGCGGCAGCACATGGATTGACTGTAACGAGTGCCAGAGAACAAGCGGCCAACTTAGGTATTACTCTTCGTGAAATGTTAGGCCTTGATGAGGCGCCAGTGAAGGAGGTAGTAATTACATATGTGAAGAATGGGCCTCTCGTCGAGCCTGCGCAGGAAGAGGATCTACCTCCACAAATGAAAGGTCTGCTGAAATGGTACAAGGGTTACATAAAAAATAAAAACGCCAAAGATTATATTTATGCGGAAGTTAGATATGAGCATCACTTCAAACATTACTATGTACAAATTCATCTGAGTGAATTGTTCCAGCTTTTCAATCTGCGCGAGCTCGACAAATCTATCATCAGTTGCTACGTTCTGTAAGTGATTTATTTATACCCCATCTCGTTCATATTGCCTGCACTATATATATGTCGTAACTATATTGTTGTGTCCGCTATTATACATGCAGAATGAAGATTAAGGAATGCAGAGTAAGGAACATCCATGATGTTGGGTTCATTGACCCACACATCGTTAATGGATATGTGTTGGAGCATCACCCCGCCGACATGGAGGCAGACCTGTGGCAGTTTCTTACAAAGCAGGAACTCAAAAGTGATATTCTATTTCCTTACCATTTTGGGTGAGTGTTTCTGTCTTGAGCACATTCTCTTTTGTTTACTCCATGCATGATATGTGGCCGGCTAATCGATGAGTTATGCATGACGTACTGTGCATGTATCGTGTCCGCAGGTTCCACTGGATTCTGCTAGTAATTAAAGTTGACACCTCAGAATGTCTCGTCCACGACTCTCTGAATATGGATCCAAAGCTTTGGGGCGGCATCAGAAGAATGCTGCAGAAGTAATTATTTTCATTCATTTGCGCTCTATATCGATCGGCCTATTTCGTTCATTTCCTAATATCAAGTAACTAATAACTCTCTTGTTCATTTAATTTTCTTTGCCTCGTAGGGTTTGGAGACGGTTCGTAGATACAAAGGTCGGTGAATTCAAAAAAGAGCTAGAATTCAAAAGGTCAAAGGCTAAGAATGGTGGGGATATTCAGCCAGCGGGGACCAATCTATGTGGATACTATGTCTGTGAGATGATCCGGAGATACACCTCTGAGCGGGTTCCGAGTGATACCAATGCTCAGCGGAATAACCTCCGGGTGATGCTTAGTCCAGAAGCTCGCTTCCGACCACTTCAAGAGGAACTAGCTGGATGGTTCAGGAGGGAAGTCCTCCATCGTAAAGGAGAACACCATTACGAGGACGTAGAACTTCATATGCATTAAATTATGTATGGAAACTTGTTCAAAATTGTATATGATCATCCGATGATATTGAATATATATTGTATATTCCTCTTGAATTCTTTTTGGTTCTAATTTCAAATTTGTTTGGAATTGTACATTCATATGCATGTATGTAGTACCGTAGAATATGTGAAACTCCTTCAAAATTAAAATAAAGCACAAAAGAAATAAAACAATACAAATTAAATAGAAAACAGGTTTAGGGGGGGGGCTAAACCCTGTGGCCTTTAGTCGCGGTTGGCCAGAAGAACCGCGACTAAAGGTCCTCCGCCCCGACGGCCGCCTGGCGCCCACGTGGACGGGCCTTTAGTTGCGGTTCTTAAGCAACCGCGACTAAAGGGGGGGCCTTTAGTCGCGCCTATTTAGTCGCGGTTGCGCAACCGCGACTAATGGCAGTTGCGAACCGCGACCAAAGGCCCTTTTTCCACCAGTGATCCTCACTCATCCTATTGTAATTGCAGTCTTTTTTGATCAATGTAGGGACGTATGGCTGCCTCCAGACTTTAACTTGGGGGTATGTCACTTGTATATGCGGGAACGTATCCAGACTTTAACTTGAGATTGACCGAGGAGGATAACCGTCCAATCCGTATCAGGAGAAAATTAGTGCCTTGATTCTTTTTCTTTTTCCAGCGGTTTTGATTTTCCATTACATTACACGTACATGCAGCCGGGACTCCTTTTTAAAGGTCATGTACATGCAAAGTTTTTTTAATTTTTAAAGATTGCTAGTAAGACGTGACTGCTGCATGTTTTTGTAGACATGTACGATTGAGATTCCTGTAGTACTTGTCTATCTCAGTTATTTTACGTGTGTAGTACTTCTTTCTAGACGTGTACAATTAGGATTTTCCTAGAGTTTTTTTTCTTTGAAGTCTAGTACTTGTGTTATTTCAGTTTTCCTCGCATGTTGTGCTTGCCTAATCTTAACCGTTGATACCTCTTAGTTTTAGAATGTCAAATCATCACCGTTCGTTATCTATCGTTTTAAGTATATAATAGATAGATAGATTTATTAGGCATCATTTTCCTAAGATCAACCATATAACTTTTACTACTCCCTCCGTCACGGTTTAGAAGGCACGCTTGGAAAATCTCTGGGATCAAGGTAGTCACCGATTGGTTGTGAGATGTAGTAGGTGTAGATGCTAATGCGCCTAATCAACTGAGAAAATACTAGCACTACTTCGTGAGCAGCAAATTGAGAGGGTGCATGCATGAGTAGTACTAGTACTAATTAATAAAAGTAATTGCTACCGCGCCTTAAACCTTGTCTATTTTGGAAACGCACGCAAGTTTAACTGTGCCTTCTAAACCGTGACGGAGGGAGTATTGAACAACTAGGTAATAGCACGTGAGTTGCAACCGGGTATAAATAGTTTACTACGTTAACACATGATTTACGTGCCTATAATAATGTGATTGTGCAAAAACAAATAGTATTATACTCCCTCTATCCCATAATATAAGACGTTTTTAACACTAGCGTGGCGTGAAAAAATGTCTTACATGACGGAGGGAGTATTTAGTAACCACTAGTAGAAAACAGGGCATTGAGCCAACAACATTTGACCCGGATTGGATATAAACCGGTTCTAAAGGGTCTGTCCGCTGGGCCCCCTCCCTGCAGCAAATGGCCGGAAGGCCTTTAGGACCGGTTTGGTCCTAAAGGTTTTTGGACCGTTTGCTGCAGGGAGGGGGGCCCAGCGGACAGACCCTTTAGAACCGGTTTGTATCACAAACCGGTTCTAAAGGTTTTCTCATTTTTGCAGCAACTGCAGGGCCCCGCTGTCAGACCCTTTAGAACCGGTTTTTGACACAAACCGGTCCTAAAGCCCTCCTCTCCTTCCTCCCTGAGCACCCTATATTCCACCCCTTTTTTCTAGCTCGAGCTCAACTCCATTTTTGCTCTCTCCTTCCTCTTGGGAGCTCTAATCCATCCCCATTTTTCTCCACCATTTGTCAAGATTGTTGGCACCCATCGGTCCTACGGTTAGCATCAACATTCCCTCTTCCGGCATTGCAAGTTTTGCTCGTTTTCTTGCTCATTTCATTTTTGTTGTGCTAGCTAGGTGTTTGATGAAATGCCTAAGCTAGAGAGAGTTCATCATTTGTTATGTATACATATGCAATTTGAGCTCAAATTTAATTATGATTTGTGGTTTTTTTTAGTGTCGCGCGCCTTGTCCCCTTCCTCACCGCCGTCGATCGCCCCGTCACCGACACAACCTTGGTAAGCCTATTGTTTTTATTTACCAAAACAAATTTTGATTTGTATGATTTACATATTTACTTGTATATAATTTTCTTATTGTGTAAGATTTTTTTTATATGTATAGCGTCATGGTTTTGATATCCGTCCCCGTTGGCCCTCGTCCAGTCTATGATTCGGATGTGGTATATTATCTTTTATAACTACATATTTTCATTTCCTGATTATATGACAATCAATTACGCCGACCAACTTGACATAGATATTTTTATCTAGGAGGTAGTGGAACCGGAAATGCCAATCGACCCTATTGGTGAGAAGTTACACTTAGTTGAACAAGAAAATGTTGCCCTGAAAGAAAGATTGAAAAAAACTGAAGAAAGGTTGGAAAAAACTGAAAGAGAGAAGATGACCTTGGAAAAGGTTCTTGCCGGTGTCGTCGATGGTCACAAGAGCGAGATGGACGCAATGCGTCTGAAGATTAGAAAGATTAGAAAATATGCAATTAGTAAAGAGGCTTGGTATCATTATGCCGTCGGGTCAATTGTTACCTTTGTTGCGATTTTGATCGCATTTGTTGTTGTTTTTAAATGCATTAATTAGAGAGAGTTTTTATGGTTGGTTTCAGTGTGTGTTTTTATGAGAACTATATATGTATGGTCACTTCGCTACTTTGGTTTTAACGTGTGATCAACTTTTTGTATTAATTAATTAATTTAGTCATGATGATTTAGCATAATGGTTTTTGATAAATTTATATAATGCAGATGAACCGGCAATGGATGTACAGTGATCGACGTCGTCCCGAATTCCTTAATGGCATGCATAGTTTTCTCAATGTGGCTGAGAAAAACAGGCAGAATGGATTTATTTTTTGTCCATGTAAAAAATGCCAGAATAAGAGGAATTTCCCTAACTCAAGAACCATACACACCCACCTGTTGCAAGAAGGCTTCATGCCCAGTTATTTTTGTTGGACCAAGCACGGAGAAAGAGGGGTTGTAATGGAAGACAATGAAGAAGAAGAGGATAATGATAACTATCCTATGTTCGGTGAACACGGTGATACTGAAATGGGGGAAGACGAGCCTGAACTTGAAGACATTGTTGATGAGTCTGATGATGATCTTCGTCAGGTCATTCGTGAAGAACAGATAAACTGCGGAAGTGAAAACGAGAGGTTGAAGTTGGAGCGCATGTTAGAAGATCACAAAAAATTGTTGTACCCAAATTGCGAAGATGGCCAGAAAAAGCTGGGCACCACCCTGGAATTGCTGCAATGGAAGGCAGAGAATGGAATATCTGACAAGGAATTTGAAAAGCTGCTGAAAATAATGAAGAAGATGCTTCCAAGCGATAACGTGCTGCCCTGCAGTACGTACGAAGCAAAGAAGGTTGTCTGCTCTCTAGGATTGGAAGTGCATAAGATACATGCATGCATCAATGACTGCATCCTCTACCGCGGTCAGCACGAGAATTTAAATGCCTGCCCGGTATGCGGTGCATTTCGGTATAAGATCACGCGAGATGACCCTGGTGATGTTGAGGGCGACGACCGCCCCAGGAAGAGGGTTCCTGCCAAGGTGATGTGGCATGCTCCTATAATACCACGGTTGAAACGTTTGTTCCGAAACAAAGAGCATGCCAAGTTGCTGCGATGGCACAAAGAAGACCGTAAGGAAGACGATATGCTGAGACAACCCGCTGATGGGTCGCAGTGGAGAAACATCGACGATAAGTACGAGGACTTTGCACGTGACCCAAGAAACTTAAGGTTTGGTCTAAGTACAGATGGCCTGAATCCGTTTGGGGAGCAGAGTAGCAGTCATAGCACCTGGCCCGTGACTCTATGTATCTATAACCTTCCTCCTTGGTTATGCATGAAGCGTATGTTCATTATGATGCCAGTGCTTATCCCAGGCCCGTCGCAACCCGGCAACAACATTGATGTGTACCTGAGGCCACTGGTTGATGAACTTTTAGAGTTATGGGCTGACGAAGGTGTACGTGTGTGGGACGAGTACAAACAGGAGGAATTTGACCTACGAGGGTTGCTGTTTGTAACCATCAATGATTGGCCCGCTCTTAGTAACATCTCAGGACAGTCAAACAAGGGATACAGCGCATGCACACACTGTTTAGGCGAGACTGAAAGTATACATATAGGCAAGAATGTGTACCCGGGGCATCGTCGATTTCTTCCAGACAGGCATCCCGTAAGAAAGAAAGGAAAGCATTTCAAAGGCGAGGCAGATACACGGAGGAAGCCAACCCTCCCTAAAGGTACTGATATATATGACATGGTCAAAGATATAAAAGTAATCTTTGGTAAGGGTCCTGGCGCACAATCTCTTCCGAATGACGCCGACAACCACGTAGCCATGTGGAAGAAGAAATCTATATTCTGGGAACTACCCTATTGGAAATTCCTAGAGGTTCGCTCTACGATCGACGTGATGCACGTGACGAAAAATATTTGCGTGAACCTGCTAAACTTATTGGGCGTGCATGGGAAGAAGTCGAGAGATACACCAAAAGCACGGCTGCACCACAAACGTATGCACGAACGAGACGACCTGATGAATCGAGAGAATTTCAAAGGTCCTGCCAGCTACGCTCTTACCAAGGAAGAGAAGGAGATCTTTTTCCAAGACCTGAGCAGTATCAAGGTCCCGTCTGGCTACTCGTCGAACATAAAAGGAATACTAAACCTGGAAGAGAAAAAGTTCCAAAACCTAAAGTCTCATGACTGCCACGTGATCATGACCCAGTTACTTCCGATTGCATTGAGGGGGCTTCTGCCAGAAAACGTGCGAGTACCCATTGTGAAGCTATGTGCATTCCTCAACGCAATTTCTCAGAAGGCAATCGATCCAGCAAATCTACCAAGTGTACAGAAGGACGTGGTCCAATGTCTTGTCAGCTTCGAGTTGGTGTTCCCACCAACCTTCTTCAATATTATGACGCACCTCATAGTTCACCTAGTCCAAGAAATTTCCGTTCTCGGTCCTGTATTCTTACACAATATGTTCCCCTTTGAGAGGTTCATGGGAGTCTTGAAGAATTATGTTAAAAACCGTGCTAGGCCAGAAGGAAGCATGGTCAAGGGCTATGGAAAAGAGGAGGTCATTGAGTTTTGTGTTGACTTTATTCCTGACCTGAACCCGATCGGTGTTCCTCAGTCGCGCCATGAGGGGAGACTGCGTGGAAAAGGCACGCTAGGAAAGAAATCAACAACATGTATGGACGAGCAATCTTTCACTCAAGCACACTACACAGTTCTAGTTAATTCCAGCTTGGCGGCTCCATATATCCAGGAACACAAGGATATTTTACGCTCGGAATACCCGGAGCAACCTGAAGATTTCATTGCTAAAGAACACGCGAAGACTTTCGGCGGTTGGTTGCAAAGACGTCTCATTAATGACAACATTGTTGAAGATGAGCTATACTTGTTGGCCAAGCAACCATCTTCGACTGTATTGACCTTTAAAGGGTACGAGATAAATGGTAACACATTTTACACAGCAGACCAAGATAAAAAGAGCACCAACCAAAACAGTGGCGTCTGGTTTGATGCAAAAGACGACAACGGGCAAAGAGTCACATACTATGGTTACATAGAGCAGATATGGGAACTTGACTACGGACCTTCCTTTAAGGTCCCTTTGTTCTGGTGCAAATGGTTCAACCTGTCAGGCGTGAAGGTAGACCCGAAGTACGGAATGACAACAGTGGATCAGAAGAATCTTGGGTACGACAATGATCAATTCGTCCTAGCCAATGATGTGGCTCAGGTTTTCTATGTGAAGGACATGTCTAGCAGACCGAGAAAAAGAAAAGATAAGGAAGCGAATACATCAGACGATGAGCCAAGGCGCCACATAGTTCTTTCAGGGAAAAGAAACATCGTGGGAGTCGAGGACAAGACAGACATGTCAGAAGATTACAATAAATTTGATGAAATTCCTCCCTTCAAAGTCAAAGATGATCCAAGCATCCCGTTAAATGATGAAGATAGTCCATGGTTACGGCGCAATCAGAAGAAAGGCAAGAAGAAAAATAGATAGGGGGTGTTGTTGGTGATGTGTAATAATGTATTAAACCAGTTTCCACTAAATTTGACCAGTTTCCACTAAATTTGATCATTTTGATAATTATCATTTTTTATTTTTTAAGTGTAAAAATGACATTTTGACAATTTGTAAATAAATGTAAAAAAAAACAGAAAAGGAAAACAAAAAATAAAATAAAAGAAGAAACAGAAAAAAGAAAAAGGAAACAAAAAGAAAAACAAAACAGAAAACAGAAAAAGGAAAAAAGAAAAATAAAAAAAGAAACAAGAAAAAGAAAAAGGAAACAAAAATAAAAAGAAAACAGGAAACAGAAAAAAGAAAAAAGAAAAATAAAAGAAGAAACAGGAAAAAGAAAAAGGAAACAAAAAAAAAGAAAACTGGAAACAGAAAAAAGGAAAAAAGAAAAAGTAAAAAAACCTTTAGGACCGGTCTGTAACAACAACCGGTCCTAAAGGTGACCTTTAGGACCGGTCTGTAACAACAACTGGTCCTAAAGGTGGGTTCTGTTCGCGCCCGAATTTGGACCCTTTAGAACCGGTCTTTGTTAGCAACCGGTGCTAAAGGGTCTTTAGCACCGGTTGCTAACAAAGACCGGTGCTAAAGGCCCTATACCTCTCCGGGGTCGCCAACTTCTCGCCTTCCCGCGCGTGCCTTCTCTCCTTCTCTCGCCTCCTCGCCGCCTCGATCTCTCCTCGCCGCCTCGCCGCGCCGTCGCCTCCTCGCCGCGCCGCCGCCTCCTCGCGCCGCCGCCTCCTCGAGCCGCCGCCGCCTCCTCGCGCCGCCGCCGCCTCTCCTCGCGCGCGGCGCCGCCTCCTCGCGCGCCGCCGCCGCCTCCTCGCCGCGCCGGCCGCCTCCTCGCGTTGCGGCCTCCTCGCGCCGCCTCGCCTGCTGACGATCCTCGCCGCCTCCTCGCCGCGCCGGCCGCCGCCTCCTCGCCGATCCTCGCCGCCTCCTCGCGCCACCTCCTCGCCGATCCTCGCGCCGCCTCCTCGCCGCAACGTCGCCTCCTCGCCGCCTCTTCGCCGCGCCGTCGTCAAAGGTATATCGTCCATATTTTCGTATATCCATATTTTCATATATTCACGTAAGGACATCCTATAAAAAAGTTACGTGAAGCCGCCTTCATCATATTCCGACGATTCCGTAAAACCCTAAACCGACGATTCCGACGATTCCGACGATTCATAGTTTACCCTAAACCGACGATTCCGACGATTCATAGTTTACCCTAAACCGACGATTCCGACGATTCCGTAAAACCCTGAACCGACGATTCCGACGATTCATAGTTTACCCTAAACCGACGATTCCGACGATTCCGTAAAACCCTAAACCGACGATTCCGACGATTCCGACGATTCATAGTTTACCCTGAACCGACGATTCCGTAAAACCCTAAACCGACGATTCCGACGATTTCGTAAAACTTTCCGACGATTACAATTCCGTAAAACTTTCCTACGATTCCGACGATTCCATAACTGCGGGGAAAGTTTCCGACGATTCCGACGATTCCGTAAAACTTTCCGACGATTACAATTCTGTAAAACTTTCCTACGATTCCGACGATTAATTCCATAACTGCGGGGAAAGTTTCCGACGATTCCGTAAAACTTTCCGACGATTCCGTAAAACTTTGCGATGATTACGACTCCGACGATTCCGTAAAACTTTTCCGTAAACTTTCCGGTTCCGTAAAACTTTTCCGTAAATAATTTTGCTAAGTTAAATTCTTGTTACTAGCAGGTGTTGAGCTATGGATCCCCAAGAACCACATGATCAGCACGCCGATCAACTCGCGGAAATGGGTGAGGCGGAGAAGGAAAGATACATGTGCCAGATGATTTTTGAAGATGCAACGGCCATATATCATGATGACGACGGTGGGCATGCGTTTAGCAATCAATTTTTGAACGACTCCGGTGACGGAGCTGAGAATATAGAAGATGTAGTAGATGAAGAAGTGCCCTCCGGAACAAACTCTGCCAATGTATATCTCAAGTCACTGTTGACGCAACAATTAATTTGTATTGCACTTACTAACGAATCATTATTTTCCCGTTTAGGTGCCCTCCGGAACACCTAGCGCAAGTACTGAGACAAAGTCGAAACGAGGCCCGGCCGCAAGGTTGAAAGATACTGCAAGGTACTCGATCGATAAAGTTGCTGCTGATGGCAAACCACTGGAACCCCCAGAAACTTATCGCAAATTTGTAAATTAGTGCGGAGTTGTTGTAAGAGACCTGGTCCCGATCAACTTAATAGAATGGAATAAGCCGAAGACCGGCGCCAACGTTGGAGCTACTTATGTCGATGACAGATTGAAAAGAGTGCTTTGCGACACGGTCTGGCTAAATTTCAGCGTAGCAGAAGATAAGAAGAAGAAAGTCGAGGAGTGGGCTTTGAAGAAGATGGCCACACAATTCCAGAGGTGGAAGAAAGACTTGTGGAAGAAATATAAGGACGAAGATCCAGTTTTCACTGGGCACCTAGTGAAGATAAGAGACGCTTGGCCTGATTTTAAGGCGTACAAGAAATCGGGTGTCTTTACATCCCGATCAGCGACAAATACGGAGAATGCGAAGAAGAAGAAATATCACCATATTTTGGGGTCAGGTGGCTACATGACTGCCCTGCCTAGGTGGCGACGCTATGAAGACGCGCTTCTGAAAAGAAATATCATTCCACAGACACATGACTGGCCCGATAGGTCCAAGTTCTGGTTGTTCGCGCATGGGGCAACGTTGGACGCTGAGACTGGGATGATTGTTGCGGAGGGACCATGGTCGGAAAAAATAAGACAAGTCGTATCAGATCTAGAGAAGGCAATAGAAGCTGTTCGAAAAGGAACTTTTGTTCCCGATAGAGAGAACGACGAGTTGACGAAGGCACTCGGGAACCCCGAAAAGTGGGGACGAACACGAGGCTTTGGAGCCACTACCCCGTGGAACCAAGGGTTTCCGGCGGACCTTGGCACTTACAGAAGCCGTGGTAGAAGCAAGAGGAAGGCGCTGGAACGGATAGCGACATTAGAAGAAAAGGTGTCGTTTCTCTTGAAGAAAGGGGGACACCCTGTACCTGACACTGAAGAGGAGGAAGAAGATCCTGCACCTGACGCTGATAGGCAGCAATTAGAAGACGATCCTGTAGCAGATGCCGTCCCATCTCAACATAGAAGCAGCGTGGGTTCCACACAGCTGCAGCTAGAAGACGGTCCTGTAGTCGAACCGTCGGCGGCTCACTACCCCGTGGATGATGTCACGGAGAAGACAAACTGTGAGATACATATGCCAATGGGGAACATATCCTTCATGGTGGCGTCAGGCTATTACCGAATCAACCTGGAGCAACCTACCATGGTGGTCAGATTCCAGCATCCCATGCTCGTGTCGGGTTGTCAACAATTACGCCGGGATGCCAGTCAATTGAGCTTGATATTCCTGGAGGTGAAGGTGAGAAGACACTGGGAGAAATGGAGCTTGGTATCATCTTGTGGAAGAAGAAACACATCGTGTTTCCTAACGCGGCGCCAAGGCCACCGACTCCTCCAGGTACAATTATGCACCACCTCCAACAATTACTGAATGTTGCACCACATGTAAGCCTATTTTTAATAGTTTTTTCACTTTCGTACAGAGAATGCACGACCTCCAAGTCCACCCCCAACGCACCTCCAAGTCCACCCCCCAACGCACCTCCAAGTCCACCCCACAACGAAGATAGGGAGCCCGAGGCCGAGTGTCCATCGCCCGTGCACTCCAGTGAGCCGACGGATGCGCGCACTACGGGTACGGCAAAGCGGAAGCTGCAGTTCAGAAGAAACGGGAGTCCTCCCAAGAAGAGAGAAAGGAAACCCAATAAAGTCAAGACTCCCCCGAATTTACCAGGCCTGATGACTCCGGAGGAACTAGACGAGGCCGTGAAAGCCAAAAACAAAGCATGGTTCGCACGGTTTCCCCTGAAGCCCCCTCCAGACATCTGGAAGGAAACTCTGAAGAACGTACCAAAGTGGAAAATTGAGCGCACCATCGACAACTTATATTATCCTGAACCGCCGCCACCGCTGCCCCTTTCAGACTATGAACGGTTCATTGAAAAGATGCACACCGCACAGATGAAGCAGGCGGAGCAGATGAAGCAGGCGGAGCAGACGAAATGCGGGAAACAAGTTCCCCAGCTCGGACAACAAGAAGCACAGTCAATTGCCCCGCTCAAGGTGTTATCTGACCAGGCTTCAGTGTCCGGTCCACGCATGGGCGACGTAGGTTACGCTATTGCTGATGTGGTATATAAATATAAGCCCGAGCAGCCTCTGGTCGAAAATCCTAGTGCTCTAACAACCCAACTATGGAATTTACATGGTTGGTACTTGGAGGCCGCAAGGCAAAAGAGAGACTGTATCATGGCGGCAGTTCAGGATCAACACTACTTCAGAGAGTACGGTGTGGAGATTGGGTTCGATGATTTTTTCCAGATGTACAATCAACGTGCCCTCGACAAAGCTATCGTCAGCTGCTACTATTTGTAAGTGATTTATTTGTGTAATTTAATTATTTAGTTAAGCTCGCGTTCATTGCCCGTATAATTATCACTCACGAGACATTCTTTTTGTACGCTACTATGCAGAATGAAGATTCGTGAATGTAGGCTGGCAGGAATCTGGGACTTTGGGTTCATTGACCCGTATTCGTTTCATCAAGAGACAATAGAAAAGTTCAACAAGGATACACCGGATGATTTGCTAAGGTTTTTGAAGCGACAAAGTACCAAAAAAGAAATACTTTGGCCCTACGCATTCAAGTGAGTGTTACTGTCTTGTACACATTCCATTTTGCTTACCTGATGTTAAGTGTAATTGATGAGTATGCATGACTACGTGTGTACACGTGCGCAGGTCCCACTTCATATTGTTCATCATTAGAATCGATCAAGGAGTGGTTGAAGTCTGGGACCCGTTAACCTGGGACTCTGACAAATGGAAGAGCGCGCGTCAGATGCTTCAAAGGTATATATATATATCGGCCTCTTTCGTTCATCGGCCTCTTTTTCGTTCATTTCCTGATATCAAGTAAGTAATAATTAACTCTTGTATTCATTTTTCTTTGTCGGCCAGGGTTTGGCAAATGTTCATCAAGGAAGAACCCGGTACATGGGCAGACAAGCTCCACTTTCAGATTAACAAAGTAAGTAGTACTACGTACCCTGGTTTCAATACCATTACCATTCTCTTGATTATTATTAATTTGACTGAATTATGTTCTCGTATATAGGGCGTCCCGCAACAACCACAGGGCACTGATTATTGTGGATACTACGTTTGCGAGTACATTCACAGGATTATCAACGAGAAATCCCGTACTTCCAGAAATCTAGAGGTACGTAACCGGATCTTCATAACTTTATTTATGTTGCCATCAATTATGTTAGTTTTGTTCATAACTTAATTGTTTTCATCTACTTCTTTTAAAGCTGCAACGAAAACGGGCGATGCTAAGACCAATCCAACGTTGCAAGGCAGTTGCAGAGGAATTGGCAGGATTTCTCCTCACGCAAGTCATAGATGAAGGCGGAGAATTTTTCCATCCTATGAACCAATAGCCAGCTCCCTTCTCTATGCAAGTATAGAGCTATATATAGGAAACGAACTTCAAATTATGTAATGATAATCGGTCCAGTACTTCGTGTTACATGTATATATGTACTTTTATTTGGTGCATCAACATTTAACCGCAAACACGGAATCGGAGAAACACTTAACCGCAAACACGGAATCGGTGTTTCCGGATACGTGTTTCCGATTACGTGTTCGTAAAAAACGGAACACGGACACACGGAATCGGAAACACGGAATCGGAAAGACGTAAACGGAAATACGGAACCGGAAACACGTAAACGAAAACCCTGAAAATACGGAACACGGAAACACCAAAATACGGAATCGGAAACCCTGAAAAGAAAAGAAAAAAAAAAGAAAAAAAAAGCATTAGGACCGGTTGGTGTTACCAACCGGTCCTAAAGGTCCTCCGCCTGCGCGCATTTTTCGGCGCCCACGTGGAGGCCTTTAGCACCGGTTTGTAAGAGACCGGTGCTAAAGTGGGGGGCCTTTAGTCCCGGATACGTAGCACCGGATGTGTATCCGGGTCCAAAGGCCCTTACCAACCGGTTCGAATTCCCCTTTCTCCACTAGTGAACCTTATATTTTGTGGGCATGAATTATTTGATAACTAATTGTTTGGTAAGTATTTATTGGCTTACCAAAGTAAATATAGTTTTATTTGAATTGACTTACCAAAGAAACATAATTTTATCTTCTAAGTCAATAAGTGGTCGGGTAGTTTATCTTGTTTGCAAGGATAATCAATAGGAAAATAAATCGAAGATGGAAGGAAAACATCAATTGGAAGAGGGAGGAGGAAACATATGTAAATTTGAAAGGAGCCAATCGTCGGAGTTGGCATAGTGTGCGTTGCAGCGGGATATAAATATTTTAGTATGTTAGCTTGTGATTTGCCTATCCATATTAGGGTGATTATGTAAATAAATGCTATTAGTGGAAGGAGACGTTTTCGTTGACTACAAAAGCGTATGTGAGACTTCATCAATTTCAAGATGATGTGTCAGTTCAGTATCTCGGATGTGCTTATAAGGATAGGATGTGCGTGCGTGCCTTCATAGATGTGAGTGTATATGAGTGAATTTGATTGTACTGTGCTAAAAAATATTATCAAATTTTCCTTGTGATTTAAGCTACATCTATACTATTAAAGGGGATCTGCCGTCGTCGTGATGGTTCGACCTCCTTTCCTCCTCCCATCGACAGATCCCGCATGAAAAAATCGCTAAAGAACCGTTGGCGCTCCGTCCCTCTCTCCCTTCCTCGGTTAAAAGCTGAAAGAAAAAAAAGAAAGAAACAACCGCATCCCACCTCCCACCGCAAAACGAGCATCCTCCTCGCGCTCCCAGCCTCGCCTGAGCGAGGGCCACGTTCGCATCAACCGAGCCCTTCACGATCGCACCAGCCGAGCCCACGTTCGATCCTCTGCACGGTTCCTCTGAGATAAAAAAGTTGCCACCAACGCCCCTTCTCTCCCCGATTTTCCCTGGAAGGAACCACCCTAATACAATCCAGTCAACACTCCAGAAACAGAGACACCAGCACCCACGAACATGCATCAGGCATCCATATCCCCAACACTATTGATATGATCCCCTCTTTCCATGGAGCAATGAAGGGCCGTGGGGTTACTCTCGGCTCATCATGAGGGCTGATTAGGTCACGTGTCGTCGGACAACGGTGGTTTCAGTCTCCATGATCTCGGCCAGCTCCTCTCCTCCGGTGAAGGGGCGGACGTCACGTTCGAGGTCGGCGGTGAGACGTTCGCCGCACACAGGTGTATCCTCGGTGCTCGTTCCTTCGTCTTCAGGGCAGAGCTTCTGGGACCAATGAAGGAGAGCACATCAACGTGTGTGCAGATTGAGGACATGGAGCCAAAAGTATTCAAGGCATTGCTTCATTTCATCTACACCGACTCGCTGCCTGAGATCGACGAGGCTGAAGCGCTAGAGATGATCCAGCATCTGCTTGTTGCCGCGGACAGGTACGGCCTCAAGAGACTAAAGTTGACCTGTGAAGAGAAACTATGTAGTTACATCAACACTACCACAGTGGCCACTACGTTGGCACTCAGCGAGCAACATGCTTGTCCTGCACTCAAGGAGGGATGCTTGAGATTCCTCGAGTCCAGTAACAATAGCACGCTGGATTTGATCACACGGAGTTCTGACTTTGAGCATCTGGCAACAAGTTGCCCGTCTATTATGAAGGAGCTTATTCCCAAACTTGCTCGTAAACCCCCTTTTGTAATAAATTATAGCAACATGTAGCTAACTATATACTGAGGAAATTGCCAACGTCCACATTTAGTTTACTTTTGCAGCTTGAAGCTTTGTGTCTATCTCTATCATTCTTCTAGGTGTTATCCTTTCAGCTAGCAGACATTGTTGGTCTGTAATGAATTCAACCGAAGAGAAGAAAAGAAGAAAATTGCATGTATTCGATTATCTTTGTTGTACTAATTCCTCTTTGCGTAAAGATGATTTTTTGTTTCATCCACCACTACTCCAGCTAGCTTCTTCTCGTGTAATCAAATTTGTTCCTGTATGTATGTATGTACGTATGAGGCTGGGTTGTTCAATTCTTGTTTTCTTTCTAACTCATTCATATCCTTTTGATATTTGCTACTGCTGCTGTATCATATATGGTCACCTACTAGCTTGTTTTGCTATTCCTATAAGAGCTCGTCCTAAAAAAACATTTACAACGCCGGAATAGCCAGTTTTTACGCGCCGTGGAACGCTGTCTCCAGCGACCGCTGTTAAAAAGGATATGAAGGACTGGAGTATCACCAAAGAACTAGCCATGGATAGGGTTGCTTGAAAGCCTTCTACTCATGTGCCAAAATCATGAGTTGGTCGTAAGATTTGATGGGTTTCAACTCTAACTTATCCCAACTTGTTTGGGACTAAATGCTTTGTTGTTGTTGTTCTTGTTGTTGAATAAATTTCCATTTTAGATACTCTAAAAGAAATAAAAATATATAACTTAGGGCACAAAGGAAAAAAAGGGGTGTTTGTACCTGGTACCTATAATCAACAAACTATTCGTCCGTCTTGGCTATTTTGCAGAAAAGTCTCTGTCTTTTTCATAATTAACCTGTAGTCCATCTTTTACTCACAGCTGAACCGTTTTTGCATTTTTTAGAAAACCCCTGATGTTTTAGGTAATCAACCCGCCATCTGTATTTAAGTCAGCCGAAACGTTTTTTTAACAAAAAACCCCGACTTTTTAGTTAATCAATCCACATTTTACCTAAAACAAAATTATCCATATCTTTTAAACCGTAACTCCGATTTTAACATGTTATATATAAAATTTGATTAAAAAATATGTTGAATCTAAATAGGATGTTATTTTTAGCAGTTGAATACTTCTTAAATATTATTTTTGGTGCAAACTTAATCTGTAGTGCACTGTCCTTTTTTTCTCTTTCCGGCAATGATACGAATTGCAATAAACATCCATTATTAAAACCAAATTGAAAAGAAAAAAACATCGTTAACCACACATGCACATCTTTGAAAAATCTCATGGAAAGAAACAACATATATGTCATCTTATTTCGAGTGACTCATTCAAACGCGTTTTCATTGTGTGAGCACTAAACCATCGTCGGCAACACAAATATGATGTCATGTGAAAATATATTGCGTTCAGAGCGTGTGTTATTTTCTGTTCCGTTGCAACGCACGGGCTCTTTTGCTAGTATGTTTTAGTATTTTATTCTGCCTTGTGGTTTATCTCTAGAGCCATTCAAGTTTAGTTCGCTAAACTGGCCTGAGAAGCACTCCGTCTTCAAGAAGGAGATGGAAACCAAAGGCTGGCCCACTTGAAGTCTAAAGATCATATGTGTCATGTTAAAGCACGATGGAAACAAAAATTAATAAGGCCACTTTTGAATGGGCACCAAAAAATATTGATTTAATTTAGACGTAAAGTTTCTATGTAAGTTTTTTTTGTTTTTTTAGTATAATTCTCCCAATGCAAACCGAGACGATTTCAAAGCATCGACAATGTTAATGGGAGGATGTGACTAGAGCCAAACCCACCAAAAACCAAGGTACTCCATGGAGTCCTCGGCAAAACATTCTCGGATATTGCTTTATATGCCTCGATTTTGAATTGTGTCTTTGATAAATATTTTGGTTGCTCATCTGCTGTGCTTACTCCGTACATTCCTGATTGTTCGGCTAAGGGTAAATGGAGAACCACTAGGATTGTACTTCCAGTTTAACTGGTCAAGTACCTCAGTGGAGAAAATTGAAACCTGATTGTCATAATGAGTGTAAACTGATCAATGATCCAATGACTGTGTCAAACTATAGGTTGATAGAGATTACCCCATGTTAAACTAGGGGCCTTTCATAACATTGGTCGAAGTGTTAATGGCTTTACCTTGGCTGATGCCAAACACTAACTGGGGCTGGTAACTTGCCTCACCACTTAAAGCTCCTATGACTAAGTGAAAATTATAAGTTCGAATATCTGTTTGCCTCGTTTCCACTAACACAAACGCCTCCGGGCACCACGATGTTGGCTAAGGGTTGTCCTCTTAGTATGGAAATGCGTTATGTAACCTCTACAAAGTGGTGGAAGCTGGCGATGTGCCACTTTAAAATTATAAAAAGTCGCAACGTGGTCCAAATAAACCATATCGTACGGTTACATTGGGACTCTTGGAGAACCCAACATATCAGCGTTTGTAGTGAATATACGAGCGCTGCCTTGCGTAATCATCATTATAAAGTCGTAAATATGCATCAATTTGACTCAAGATTTTGGCCAAGCTGGGTTGCCTGCTCCTGTACTTACCCCCTATGTTTCCAAAAAATTGGTTTTCTTAACGGGGAATATATTAATATCGCAAAGATACCAATTACACCCAGCCTATATACGAACAAGATGTCTCAAAGACATCCAGGATACACACAACCCGAAAACAAAACAAAGAAGAAATAAAAAAATAAGGTTTTTTTACATATGTGCCCTTGGTTCCTTAGGTGTACTCATTCATCCCCATGTTCTTAACTTGTGCTCACTTTTTCCCACTCCCTTGTCTGAAACCCTTAGAAATGATCACAATGGAGGATGCCATTTGGTCAAAGGTTTGACCTTAACTCTAACGAGTGGGGCCGTGTCGGAACGGATCCTCTTTTGACCGTTATGACGTGTGGGGACGCATTGGCTTGTGAGAACCTCGAGCTCGCCACTACAACACCGCGCCGCTCCGCCCCCTCCGCCGATGTCGTGCAGCCTCCGCTGTTGTTGTGCCCTTCACCCTCTAACCCTATTCCCCTTCACCTCCATCCTCTAGCCTATGCCGCCTTCGTAACCTCCACAAACTAACCCTATTCCCGCTTCGCCACCGTCGTGCAACAACCACCATCGTGCATCCTCCGCCATCGTCGTGCCCTCCAACCTCTAACCCCATTCCACCTTCGTCGACGTCGTGCCCTCTACCAGATCTACCCGCACATCCCCATCTATATTAAGCAATAATGTCAGGGAAGAAGGCTCTGAATCCCATCGACCGTGGAGAGGATTGGGTCGAATCGGATGTAGGTAATTCATGGATTACACCTAGGTAAGCGTCATTTCCCTTCTAATTGATTTAATGATTCATAAATTCAGTCCTATTTGACCCTTATTTATCGAATAGGATTGATCATGCACTTGCTTTCCGGTGGGCGGTTAGGATGGAAGTTACTGTGCTACACCGTAGAAAATCACATATGATTACTGGATTTTTCTATCCGAAGGTGGTAGAAATTAGTATGTTGTTCAAAGATTTGCTTGTGGCGCTCCGAAATTCTCCATATGGGTGGATCCCTGCCGATGTTGTTGAACTGGAATTTTTCAGCAATACTGAGAAAATATTTCACCCACTAACTTGTGATGAGCATGTGGGATTGCTCTTTACTTTGAATGCTGAAAGACACTTCGGTAAAATCCATATCGAGGTGCTTCAGCCACGCAATGAACGTGACAAGTGGAAGGGTGTTCAAAATCTTCTATCTCTTCTAATAGAGAGCCCCCGACACTCCTTGTAGGTCGAAACCAAGCAGAACTAGTGGTTCTGAAAGTCACAATATGTCTGTTGCCGCTTCTTGTGTCGCTTCTCCTGTCGCTCCTGTAGCCAATGTAGAACAAGATGCAGAGCCAGACGAGGAGGTGCCTCGACATGATGATGAGGATGAGAATATGTTCCCTCATCTTGTAGATATTCTCAGTAAACAAGTAGTGGAAGATGAATATTAGGATCAACCTATCAGTTGTGCTAGATTTAATGACACTGACGATGAAGAGAGGGAGCAGAACATAGACAACTTAGTTTTAGACGAATATGATGGTGAGGACATGCCAAAAATTGAGTGGAATAGGAAAGATCCTCATTTTCCTGTGGGCACCATATTCCAGTCGATGGTGGATTGTCGTAAATTAGTGACTACATACTGCATTCTGAGTCAGAATACATAGTGATTTTTAGGAGTCAGCCAACAAGGTTGACTCTTGATTGCCCATATGATAGGTGTAGATGGAGGTCGCATGCATCATATATATACGTCCTACTTGATTATAATGATGTGTGTTACAGAGCTGATCTATGACGAGATCAGATGAACTAAACCCTAGATGAGTAGTATATAATGATTCTCTCCCTCTATGAGCTAAACCCTAATGACATCCGGGGTACCTAGGGTTACATATGGTAGGTTGCCATTAGGGAATAAGCATGCAAATTCTACCATCTTGTCGTGGAGAACACACCAAGCCACCGGAGGAGTCCTTCCAAAACATGGAGCCGCCTCATAGTGCGGTCTTCCAGTAATAGTCACAAAGCAGCCCACCTATCCGGCCCATAAGAGATAGACCGGCGGCCCGAGGACCCTTTAGTACCGGACTCCCTCACCTCCACTATATATAGGCATCCGTCACGGGCTCAACTCTTGGGCCTTGCACGGATCCAAAAGCCCACGGGTGTTCTTCATGTTGGAATTATGCCCTAGAGGCAATAATAAATATAGTTATTATTATAATTCCTGTATCAAGATAATAGTTTATTATCCATGCTATAATTGTATTGAATGAAGACTCATTTACATGTGTGGATACATAGACAAAACACCGTCCCTAGCATGCCTCTAGTTGGCTAGCCAATTGGTCAATGATAGTCAGTGTCTTCTGATTATGAACAAGGTGTTGTTGCTTGATAACTGGATCACGTCATTGGGAGAATCACGTGATGGACTAGACCCAAACTAATAGACGTAGCATGTTGATCGTGTCATTTTGTTGCTACTGTTTTCTGCGTGTCAAGTATTTATTCCTATGACCATGAGATCATATAACTCACTGACACCGGAGGAATGCTTTCTGTGTATCAAACGTCGCAACGTAACTGGGTGACTATAAAGATGCTCTATAGGTATCTCCGAAGGTGTTAGTTGAGTTAGTATGGATCAAGACTGGGATTTGTCACTCCGTGTGACGGAGAGGTATCTCGGGGCCCACTCGGTAATACAACATCACACACAAGCCTTGCAAGCAATGTAACTTAGTGTAAGTTGCGGGATCTTTTATTATGGAACGAGTAAAGAGACTTGCCGGTAAACGAGATTGAAATAGGTATGCGGATACTGACGATCGAATCTCGGGCAAGTAACATACCGAAGGACAAAGGGAATGACATACGGGATTATACGAATCCTTGGCACTGAGGTTCAAACGATAAGATCTTCGTAGAATATGTAGGATCCAATATGGGCATCCAGGTCCCGCTATTGGATATTGACCGAGGAGTCTCTCGGGTCATGTCTACATAGTTCTCGATCCCGCAGGGTCTGCACACTTAAGGTTCGACGTTGTTTTATGCGTATTTGAGTTATATGGTTGGTTAACGAATGTTGTTCGGAGTCCCGGATGAGATCACGGACGTCACGAGGGTTTCCGGAATGGTCCGGAAATGAAGATTGATATATATGATGACCTCATTTGATTACCGGAAGGTTTTCGGAGTTACCGGGAATGTACCGGGAATGACGAATGGGTTCCGGGGGTTCACCGGGGGGGGGGGGGCAACCCACCCCGGGGAAGCCCATAGGCCTTGGGGGAGAGACACCAGCCCTTAGTGGGCTGGTGGGACAGCCACAAGTGGTCTATGCGCCAAGAGAAGAAAAATCAAGAGGAAAAGAAAAAAAAAGGAGGAGGTGGGAAGGGAGGAGGACTCCCTCCCACCAAACCTAGTCCAACTCGGTTTGGGGGGGGAGAGTCCTCCCCCTTGGCTCGGCCGACCCCCTTGAGGGTCCTTGGACCCCAAGGCAAGGCCCCCTCCCAACCACCTATATATACGGAGGTTTTAGGGCTGATTTGAGACGACTTTTCCACGGCAGCCCGACCACATACCTCCACGGTTTTTCCTCTAGATCGCGTTTCTGCGGAGCTCGGGCGAAGCCCTGCTGAGACAAGATCATCACCAACCTCCGGAGCACCGTCACGCTGCCGGAGAACTCTTCTACCTCTCCGTCTCTCTTGCTGGATCAAGAAGGCCGAGATCATCGTCGAGCTGTACGTGTGCTGAACGCGGAGGTGTCGTCCGTTCGGTACTAGATCGTGGGACTGATCGCGGGATTGTTCGCGGGGCGGATCGAGGGACGTGAGGACGTTCCACTACATCAACCGCGTTCTCTAACGCTTCTGTTGTACGGTCTACAAGGGTACGTAGATCACTCATCCCCTCTCGTAGATGGACATCACCATGATAGGTCTTCGTGCGCGTAGGAAATTTTTTGTTTCCCATGCGACGTTCCCCATCAGTGGCATCATGAGCTAGGTTCATGCGTAGATGTCTTCTCGAGTAGAACACAAAAGTTTTTGTGGGCGGTGATGTGCGTTTTGCTGCCCTCCTTAGTCTTTTCTTGATTCCGCGGTATTGTTGGATTGAAGCGGCTTGGACCGACATTACTCATACGCTTACGAGAGACTGGTTTCATCGTTACGAGTAACCCCCTTTGCTCAAAGATGACTAGCAAGTGTCGGTTTCTCCAACTTTAGTTGAATCGGATTTGACCGAGGAGGTCCTTGGATGAGGTAAAATAGCAACTCATATATCTCCGTTGTGGTGTTTGCGTAAGTAAGATGCGATCCTACTAGATACCCTTGGTCACCACGTAAAACATGCAACAACAAAATTAGAGGACGTCTAACTTGTTTTTGCAGGGTATGATTGTGATGTGATATGGCCAACGATGTGATGTGATATATTGGATGTATGAGATGATCATGTTGTAATAGAAATATCGACTTGCACGTCGATGGTACGGCAACCGGCAGTCGCCATAGGGTTGTCTTTATACTAACGTTTGTGCTTGCAGATGCGTTTACTATTTTGCCAGGATGTAGCTTTAGTAGTAATAGCATAAGTAGCACGACAACCCCGATGGAAACACGTTGATGGATGATCATGGTGTGGCGCCGGTGACAAGAAGATCGTGCCGGTGCTTTGGTGATGGAGATCAAGAAGCACGTGATGATGGCCATATCATGTCACTTATGAATTGCATGTGATGTTAATCCTTTTATGCACCTTATTTTGCTTAGAATGACGGTAGCATTATGAGGTGATCTCTCACTAAAATTTCAAGACGAAATTGTGTTCTCCCCGACTATGCACCGTTGCTACAGTTCGTCGTTTCGAGACACCACGTGATGATCGGGTGTGATAGACTCAACGTTCACATACAACGGGTGCAAAACAGTTGCGCACGCGGAACACTCGGGTTAAGCTTGACGAGCCTAGCATGTGCAGACATGGCCTCGGAACACATGAGACCGAAAGGTCGATCATGAATCATATAGTTGATATGATTAGCATAGGGATGCTTACCACTGAAACTATACTCGACTCACGTGATGATCGGACTTGGGATAGTGTAAGTGGATCATGAACCACTCAAATGACTAGAGAGATGTACTTTTTGAGTGGGAGTTTAGCATATAATTTGATTAAGTTGAACTCTAATTATCTTGAACATAGTCTAAGTCCACTTTGAATATATTTGTGTTGTAGATCATGGCTCACGCGACAGTCATCCTGAATTTTAATACGTTCCTAGAGAAAGCTAAGTTGAAAGATGATGGAAGCAACTTTGTAGACTGGGCTCGTAATCTTAAGCTAATCTTACAAGCTGGGAAGAAGGATTATGTCCTTAATGCTGCGCTAGGAGATGAACCACCCGCTACGGCTGATCAGGATGTTAAGAACGCTTGGTTAGCACGTAAGGAGGACTACTCAATAGTTCAATGTGCAGTCTTGTATGGCTTAGAACCGGGACTTCAACGTCGCTTTGAGCATCATGGAGCATTTGAGATGTTCCAGGAGTTGGAGTTTATCTTTCAGAAGAACGCCCGGATCGAGAGGTATGAGACCTCCGATAAATTCTATGCTTGCAAGATGGAGGAAAACTCGTCTGTCAGTGAACATGTGCTCAAAATGTCTGGGTACTCAAACCGTCTAGCTGAACTGGGGATTGAACTCCCGCAAGAAGCTATCACTGACAGAATCCTTCAATCACTGCCGCCAAGCTACAAAGGCTTTGTGTTGAACTACAACATGCAAGGGATGAACAAGTCTCCCGGCGAGTTGTTTGCGATGTTGAAAGTCGCAGAGTCTGAACTCCGTAAAGAGCATCAAGTGTTGATGGTGAATCAGACCACTAGCTTCAAGAGAAACGGCAAAGGCAAGAAGAGCGGCAAGCCTGTTGCCAATCCGCCAAAGAAACCCAAAGCTGGACCTAAGCCTGAAACGGAGTGTTTCTATTGCAAGGGTATGGGTCACTGGAAGCGCAATTGCCCCAAGTATCTGGCAGATAAGAAGGCGGGCAAAGAAAAATCACGTATATTTGATATACATGTTATTGATGTGTACTTAACCGGCTCTCGTAGTAGTGCCTGGGTATTCGATACCGGTTCTGTTGCTCATATTTGCAACTCGAAGCAGGAACTGCGGAATAGACGAAGGCTGGCGAAAGACGAAGTGACGATGCGCGTAGGAAATGGTTTCAAGGTTGATGCAATCGCCGTCGGCACAATGTCACTTCAGCTACCATCGGGATTAGTGATGAACTTAAATCGTTGTTATTTAGTGCCTGCGTTGAGCATGAACATTATATCTGGATCTTGTTTATTGCGAGACGGTTACTCTTTTAAGTCTGAGAATAATGGTTGTTCTATTTCTATGAGTAACATCTTTTATGGTCATGCACCGAATGTGAGAGGATTGTTCATATTGAATCTTGATAGCGATACGCATATACATAACTGTTGGGGAACGTCGCATGGGAAACAAAAAATTTCCTACGCGCACGAAGACCTACCATGGTGATGTCCATCTACGAGAGGGGATGAGTGATCTACGTACCCTTGTAGATCGTACAGCAGAAGCGTTTAGAGAACGCGGTTGATGTAGTGGAACGTCCTCACGTCCCTCGATCCGCCCCGCGAACAATCCCGCGATCAGTCCCACGATCTAGTACCGAACGGACGGCACCTCCGCGTTCAGCACACGTACAGCTCGACGATGATCTCGGCCTTCTTGATCCAGCAAGAGAGACGGAGAGGTAGAAGAGTTCTCCGGCAGCGTGACGGCGCTCCGGAGGTTGGTGATGATCTTGTCTCAGCAGGGCTCCGCCCGAGCTCCGCAGAAACACGATCTAGAGGAAAAACTATGGAGGTATGTGGTCGGGCAGCCGTGAGAAAGTCGTCTCAAATCTGCCCTAAAAGCCCCATATATATAGGAGGAGGGAGGGGGACCTTGCCTTGGGGTCCAAGGGATCCCCAAGGGGTCGGCCGAGCCAGGGGGGAGGACTCTCCCCCCCCAAACTGAGTCCTACTTGGTTTGGTGGGAGGGAGTCCTTCCCCCTTCCCACTTCTTCCTTTTTTTTCTTTCCTTTGATTTTTTCTCTCTTGGCGCATAGGGGATTGGTGGGCTGTCCCACCAGCCCACTAAGGGCTGGTGTGACCCCCCCAAATGCCTATGGGCTTCCCCGGAGTGGGTTGCCCCCCTCCGGTGAACTCCCGGAACCCATTCGTCATTCCCGGTACATTCCCGGTAACTCCGAAAACCTTCCGGTAATCAAATGAGGTCATCCTATATATCAATCTTCGTTTTCGGACTATTCCGGAAACCCTCGTGACGTCCGTGATCTCATCCGGGACTCCGAACAACATTCGGTAACCAACCATATAACTCAAATACGCATAAAACAACGTCGAACCTTAAGTGTGCAGACCCTGCGGGTTCGAGAACTATGTAGACATGACCCGAGAGACTCCTCGGTCAATATCCAACAGCGGGACCTGGATGCCCATATTGGATCCTACATATTCTACGAAGATCTTATCGTTTGAACCTCAGTGCCAAGGATTCGTATAATCCCGTATGTCATTCCCTTTGTCCTTCGGTATGTTACTTGCCCGAGATTCGATCGTCAGTATCCGTATACCTATTTCAACCTCGTTTACCGGCAAGTCTCTTTACTCGTTCCGTAATACAAGATCCCGCAACTTACACTAAGTTACATTGCTTGCAAGGCTTATGTGTGATGTTGTATTACCGAGTGGGCCCCGAGATACCTCTCCGTCACACGGAGTGACAAATCCCAGTCTTGATCCATACTAACTCAACGAACACCTTGGGAGATACCTGTAGAGCATATTTATAGTCACCCAGTTACGTTGCGACGTTTGATACACACAAAGCATTCCTCCGGTATCCGTAAGTTATATGATCTCATGGTCATAGGAACAAATACTTGACACGCAGAAAACAGTAGCAACAAAATGACACGATCAACATGCTACGCCTATTAGTTTGGGTCTAGTCCATCACATGATTCTCCTAATGATGTGATCCCGTTATCAAGTGACAACACTTGCCTATGGTTAGGAAACCTTGACCATCTTTGATCAACGAGCTAGTCAACTAGAGGCTTACTAGGGACAGTGTTTTGTCTATGTATCCACACAAGTATTGTGTTTCCAATCAATACAATTATAGCATGGATAATAACCGATTATCATGAACTAAGAAATATAATAATAACTAATTTATTATTGCCTCTAGGGCATATTTCCAACAGTCTCCCACTTGCACTAGAGTCAATAATCTAGTTCACATCACCATGTGATTCCAACGAATCCAACACCCATATAGTTCTGGGGTCTGATCACTTCTTGCTCGTGAGAGAGTTTTCAGTCAACGGTTCTGAAACTTTCAGATCCGTGTGTTCTTTACAAATTTTTATGTCATCTCATAGATGCTGCTACTACGTGCTATTCGGAAATGCTCCAAATATCTACTCTACAATCCGAATCCGTTTCACTACTCATAGTTATTCGGATTAGTGTCAAAGCTTGCATCAACGTAACCCTTTACGACGAACTCTTTAACCACCTCCATAATCGAGAAAAATTCCTTAGTCCATTAGTCACTAAGGATAAATTTTGACCGCTGCTAGTGATTCAATCATGGATCACTCTCTGTACCCTCAACAGACTTTGAGTCAAGGCACACATCAGGTGCGGCACACAGCATGGCATACTTTAGATTCTACGGCTAAGGCATAGAAGACGACCTTCGTCCATTCTCTTTATTCTGCCGTGGTCGGGTTTTGAGTCTTACTCAAATTCACACCTCACAACGCAACTAACAACTCCTTCTTTGCTGATCTATTTTGAACTCTTTCAAAAACTTGTCAAGGCATGCATCTTGTTGAAACTTCTATTAAGCGTTTTCGATCTATCTCCATAGATCTTTGATGCTCAACGTTCAAGTAGCGTAATCCAGGTACTCCTTTGAAAACTTCTTTCAAACAACCTTGTATGCTTTACAGAAATTCTACATTACTTCTGATCCACAATATGTCAACCACATATACCTATCAGAAATTCTATAGTGCTCCCACTCACTTCTTTGGAAATACAAGTTTCTCATAAACCTTGTACACACCCAAAAACTTTGATCATCTCATCAAAGTGTATATTCTAACTCCGAGATGCTTGCACCAGTCCATTGAAGGATCACTGGAGCTTGCATACTTGCTAGTATCTTTAGGATCGACAAAACCTTCGCGTTGTATCACATACAATGTTTGCTCAAGGAAACCGTCGAGAAAACAATGTTTTGACATCCTACCTGCAATATTTCATAAATAATGCATCAACAACCAACATAATTCTAACAGACCTTTAGCATCGCTACGAGTGAGAAAGTCTCATCATAGTCAACTGTTTGATCTTGTCGAAAACATCTTTGCGACAAGTCGAGCTTTTCTTAATAGTGACTTATCACCATCATCGTCTGTCTTCTTTTAAAGATCCATCTTTACTCAATAGTCTTATGACCATCAAGTAGTTCTTTCAAAGTCTACACTTTGTTTTCATACATGGATCCTCTCTCGGATTTCATGGCTTCCAGCCATTTGTCGGAATCTGGGCCCACCATCGCTTTCTCCATAACTCGTAGGTTCACTGTTGCTCAACAACATGACCTCCAAGACAGGGTTACCGTACTACTCTGCAGCAGTACGCGACCTTTTCGACCTACGAGGTTTGTAGTAACTTGATTCGAAGCTCAATGATCACCATCATCAGCTTCCACTTCAATTGGTGTAGGCGCCACAGGAACAACTTCCTATGCCCTGCTACACACTGGTTGAAGTGATGGTTCAATAACCTCATCAAGTTCTACTACCCTCCCACTCAATTCTTTCGAGAGAAACCTTTCCTCGAGAAAGGATCCGTTTCTAGAAACAAACACTTTGCTTTCGGATCTGAGAAAGGAGATGTACCCAACTGTTTTGGATATCCTATGAAGATGCATTTATCCGCTTTGGGTTCGAGCTTATCAGGCTGAAACTTTTTCACATAAGTGTCGAAGCCCCAAACTTTCAAGAAACGACAGTTTTAGATTTCTCTAAACCTCAGTCTATACTGTGTCATCTCAACGGAAATACGCGGTGCCCTATTTAAAGTGAATGCGGTTGTCTCTAATGCATAACCCATAACCGATAGTGGTAATTCGATAAGAGACATCACAACATGCACCATACTAAATAGTGCGTGGCTATGACGTTCAGACACATCATCACACTATGATGTTCCAGGTGGCATGAACTGTGAAACAATTTCCATATTGTCTTAACTGTGTACCAAAAACTCGTAACTCAGATATTCATTTCTATGATCATATCGTAGACAGTTCATCCTCTTGTTACGACGAACTTCACTCTGAAACGGAATTGAACTTTTCAGTATTTCAGACTTGTGATTCATTAAGTAAATACTCCTGTATCTACTCAAGTCGTCAGTGAAGTAAGAACATAATGATATCCACTGCGTGCCTCTGCACTCATTGGACTGCATACATCAAAATGTATCACTTCCAACAAGTTACTATCTTGTTTCATCTCAATGACAACAAGGCCTTGCTCATGTGGTATGATTTGCATGTCACTGGTGATTCGCAATCAGGTGAGTAAAGATCCATCAGCATGGACCCTCTTCATGCAATTTATACTAACATGACTCAAGCGGCAGTGCCACAAGTAAGTGGTACTATCATCATTAACTCGTATCTTTTGGCACCAATGTGTAACACTACAATCGAGATTCAATAAACCATTGAAGGTGATTTTTCAAGCAAATAGAGTAACCATTATTCTCTTTGAATGAATAATCGTATTGCAATAAACACGATCCAATCATGTTCATGCCTAACGCAAGCACCAAATAACAATTATTTAGGTTCAACACCAATCCCGATGGTAGAGGGAGCGTGCGACGTTTGATCATATCAACCTTGGAAACACTTCCAACACGTATCGTCACCTCGCCTTTAGCTAGTCTCCGTTTATGTCGTAGCTTTCATTTCGCGTTACTAATCACTTAGCAACCGAACCGGTATCCAATACCCTCGTGCTACTAGGAGTACTAGTAAAGTACACATCAACATTATGTATATCAAATATACTTCTCTCGACTTTTGCCAGCCTTCTTATCTACCAAGTATCTAGAGTTGCTCCGCCTCAGTGACTGTTCCCCTTATTACAGAAGCACTTAGTCTCGGGTTTGGGTTTAATCTTGGGTCTCTTCATTAGTGCAGCAACTGTTTTGCCGTTTCACGAAGTATCCCTTCTAGCCCTTACCTTTCTTGAAACTTAGTGGTTTTACAAACCATCAACTATTGATGCTCCTTCTTGACTTCTACTTTCGCAGTGTCAAACATCGCGAATCGCTCAAGGATCATTGTATCTATCCTTGATATGTTTTAGTTCATCACGAAGCTCTCACAGCTTGGTGGCAGTGACTTTGGAGAACCATCACTATCTCATCTGGAAGATTAACTCCCACTTGATTCAAGTGATTGTCATACTTAGACAATCTGAGCACACGCTCAACGATTGAGCTTTTCTCCTTTACTTTGTGGACAAAGAATCTTGTCGGAGGTCTCGTATCTCTCAACAAGGGCACGAGCATGAAATCACAATTTCATCTCTTTAGAACATCACTTATGTTCCGAGACGTTTCAAAACGTCTTCGGTGCCTTTCTTCTAAGCCATTTAAGTATTTTGCACTGAACTATTGTGTAGTCATCAGAAACGTGTATGTCGGATGTTCACAGCATCCACAGACGACGCTCGAGGTACAGCACACCGAGTGGTGCATTAAGGACATAAGCTTTCTGCGCAGCAACGAGGACAATCCTCTGCAAAGTTTGCTACTATCAACTTTCAACTAAATTTTCTCTAGGAACATATAAAAACAGTAGAGCTATAGCGCAAGCTACATCGTAATTCGCAAAGACCATTAGACTATGTTCATGATAATTAGCTCAATTAATCATATTACTTAAGAACTCCCACTCAAAAGATACATCTCTCTAGTCATTTGAGTGGTACATGATCCAAATCCACTATCTCAAGTCCGATCATCACGTGAGTCGAGAATAGTTTCAGTGGTAAGCATCCCTATGCTAATCATATCAACTATACGATTCATGCTCGACCTTTCGGTCTCATGTGTTCCGAGGCCATGTCTGCACATGCTAGGCTCGTCAAGCTTAACCCGAGTGTTCTGTGTGTGCAACTGTTTTGCACCCGTTGTATGTGAACGTTGAGTCTATCACACCCGATCATCACGTGGTGTCTCGAAACGAAGAACTGTCGCAACGGTGCACAGTCGGGGAGAACACAATTTCGTCTTAAAATTTTAGTGAGAGATCACCTCATAATGCTACCGTCGTTCTAAGCAAAATAAGGTGCATAAAAGGATTAACATCACATGCAATTCATAAGTGACATGATATGGCCATCATCACGTGCTTCTTGATCTCCATCACCAAAGCACCGGCATGATCTTCTTGTCACCGGCGCCACACCATGATCATCCATCAACGTGTCGCCATCGGGGTTGTCGTGCTACTTATGCTATTTACTACTAAAGCTACATCCTAGCAAAATAGTAAACGCATCTGCAAGCACATATGTTAGTATAAAGACAACCCTATGGCTCCTGCCGGTTGCCGTACCATCGACGTGCAAGTCGACATTTCTATTACAACATGATCATCTCATACATCCAATATATCACATCACATCGTTGGCCATATCACATCACAATCATACCCTGCAAAAACAAGTTAGACGTCCTCTAATTTTGTTGTTGCAAGTTTTACGTGGTGACCAAGGGTATCTTGTAGGAGCGCATCTTACTTACGCAAACACCACAACGGAGATATATGAGTTGCTATTTAACCTCATCCAAGGACCTCCTCGGTCAAATCCGATTCAACTAAAGTTGGAGAAACCGTCACTTGCCAGTCATCTTTGAGCAAAGGGGGTTACTCGTAACGATGAAACCAGTCTCTCGTAAGCGTACGAGTAATGTCGGTCCAAGCCGCTTCAATCCAACAATACCGCGGAATCAAGAAAAGACTAAGGAGGGCAGCAAAACGCACATCACCGCCCACAAAACCTTTTGTGTTCTACTCGAGAAGACATCTACGCATGAACCTAGCTCTGATACCACTGTTGGGGAACGTCGCTTGGGAAACAAAAAATTTCCTACGCGCACGAAGACCTATCATGGTGATGTCCATCTACGAGAGGGGATGAGTGATCTACGTACCCTTGTAGATCGTACAGCAGAAGCGTTTAGAGAACGCGGTTGATGTAGTGGAACGTCCTCACGTCCCTCGATCCGCCCCGCGAACAATCCCGCGATCAGTCCCACGATCTAGTACCGAACGGACGGCACCTCCGCATTCAGCACACGTACAGCTCGACGATGATCTTGGCCTTCTTGATCCATCAAGAGAGACGGAGAGGTAGAAGAGTTCTCCGGCAGCATGACGGCGCTCCGGAGGTTGGTGATGATCTTGTCTCAGCAGGGCTCCGCCCGAGCTCCGCAGAAACACGATCTAGAGGAAAATCTATGGAGGTATGTGGTCGGGCAGCCGTGAGAAAGTCGTCTCAAATCTGCCCTAAAAGCCCCATATATATAGGAGGAGGGAGGGGGACCTTGCCTTGGGGTCCAAGGCATCCCCAAGGGGTCGGCCGAGCCAGGGGGGAGGACTCTCCCGCCCCAAACCGAGTCCTACTTGGTTTGGTGGGAGGGAGTCCTTCCCCCTTCCCACTTCTTCCTTTTTTCTTTCCTTTGATTTTTTCTCTCTTGGCGCATAGGGGATTGGTGGGCTGTCCCACCAGCCCACTAAGGGCTGGTGTGACCCCCCCAAATGCCTATGGGCTTCCCCGGAGTGGGTTGCTCCCCTCCGGTGAACTCCCGGAACCCATTCGTCATTCCCGGTACATTCCCGGTAACTCCGAAAACCTTCCGGTAATCAAATGAGGTCATCCTATATATCAATCTTCGTTTCCGGACCATTCCGGAAACCCTCGTGACGTCCGTGATCTCATCCGGGACTCCGAACAACATTCGGTAACCAATCATATAACTCAAATACGCATAAAACAACGTCGAACCTTAAGTGTGCAGACCCTGCGGGTTCGAGAACTATGTAGACATGACCCGAGAGACTCCTCGGTCAATATCCAACAGCGGGACCTGGATGCCCATATTGGATCCTACATATTCTACGAAGATCTTATCGTTTGAACCTCAGTGCCAAGGATTCGTATAATCCCGTATGTCATTCCCTTTGTCCTTCGGTATGTTACTTGCCCGAGATTCGATCGTCAGTATCCGTATACCTATTTCAACCTCGTTTACCGGAAAGTCTCTTTACTCGTTCCGTAATACAAGATCCCGCAACTTACACTAAGTTACATTGCTTGCAAGGCTTATGTGTGATGTTGTATTACCGAGTGGGCCCCGAGATACCTCTCCGTCACACGGAGTGACAAATCCCAGTCTTGATCCATACTAACTCAACGAACACCTTCGGAGATACCTTTAGAGCATCTTTATAGTCACCCAGTTACGTTGCGACGTTTGATACACACAAAGCATTCCTCCGGTATCCGTGAGTTATATGATCTCATGGTCACAGGAACAAATACTTGACACGCAGAAAACAGTAGCAACAAAATGACACGATCAACATGCTACGTCTATTAGTTTGGGTCTAGTCCATCACATGATTCTCCTAATGATGTGATCCCGTTATCAAGTGACAACACTTGCCTATGGCCAGGAAACCTTGACCATCTTTGATCAACGAGCTAGTCAACTAGAGGCTTACTAGGGACAGTGTTTTGTCTATGTATCCACACAAGTATTGTGTTTCCAATCAATACAATTATAGCATGGATAATAAACGATTATCATGAACTAAGAAATATAATAATAACTAATTTATTATTGCCTCTAGGGCATATTTCCAACAATAACATTGAGACCAAAAGAGTTAGAGTAAACAATGATAGCGCCATATTTTTGTGGCACTACCGCTTGGGTCATATTGGTGTAAAGCGCATGAAGAAACTCCATGCTGATGGACTTTTGGAGTCACTTGACTTTGATTCACTTGACACGTGCGAACCATGCCTCATGGGCAAGATGACTAAGACTCCGTTCTTCGGAACAATGGAGTGTGCAAGTGACTTGTTGGAAATCATACATACCGATGTGTGTGGTCCAATGAGCGTAGAGGCACGTGGCGGATATCGTTATTTTCTCACCTTCACTTACGATTTAAGTAGATATGGTTATGTCTACTTGATGAAGCACAAGTCTGAAACATTTGAAAAGTTCAAGCAATTTCAGAGTGAAGTGGAAAATCATCGTAACAAGAAGATCAAGTTCCTACGGTCTGATCGTGGGGGTGAATATCTGAGTTTCGAGTTTGGTGCTCACTTAAGACAATGTGGAATTGTTTCGCTGTTAACACCGCCTGGAACACCACAGCGTAATTGTGTGTCCGAATGTCGTAATCGTACTTTGTTAGAGATGGTGCGATCTATGATGTCTCTTACTGATTTGCCGTTATCATTTTGGGGTTATGCATTAGAAATAGCTGCATTCACTTTAAATAGGGCACCATCAAAATCCGTTGAGACGACACCATACGAACTGTGGTATGGCAAAAGGCTGAAGTTGTCGTTTCTTAAAGTTTGGGGATGTGATTCTTATGTCAAAAAGCTTCAGCCTGAAAAGCTGGAACCCAAAGCGGAAAAGTGCGTCTTCATAGGTTACCCAAAAGAGACAGTTGGGTACACCTTCTATCTCAAATCCGAGGGCAAAGTGTTTGTTGCTAAAAACGGAGCTTTTCTCGAGAAGGAGTTTCTCTCGAGAGAATTGAGTGGGAGGAAGATAGAACTTGACGAGGTTGTCGAACCTTTCATCCCTCTGGATGGTGGCGCAGGGCAAGGGGAAACCTCTGTCGTCGCGACGCCGGTTGAGGAGGAAGTTAATGATGATGATCATGAAACTCCAGTTCAAGTTTCTGTTGAACCACGCAGGTCGACGAGATCACGCGCTGCTCCAGAGTGGTACGGTAATCCCGTCTTATCAATCATGTTGTTAGACAACAATGAACCTGCAAATTATGAAGAAGCAATGGTGGGCCCAGATTCCAACAAATGGCTAGAAGCCATGAAGTCCGAGATAGGATCCATGTATGAGAACAAAGTGTGGACTTTGGAGATACTACCTGAGGGCCGCAAGGCTATTCAGAACAAATGGATCTTTAAGAAGAAGACGGACGCTGACGGTAATGTGACCGTTTATAAAGCTCGACTTGTGGCAAAGGGTTTTTCACAAGTTCCAGGAGTTGACTACGATGAGACTTTCTCACCCGTAGCGATGCTTAAGTCCGTCAGAATCATGTTAGCAATAGCTGCATTTTTCGATTATGAAATCGGGCAGATGGATGTCAAAACGGCGTTCCTTAACGGTTTCCTTAAGGAAGAGTTGTATATGATGCAACCCGAAGGTTTTGTCGATCCTAAAAATGCTGACAAGGTGTGCAAGCTCCAGCGATCCATTTATGGACTGGTGCAAGCATCTCGGAGTTGGAACAAACGCTTTGATGAGGTGATCAAAGCATTTGGGTTTATACAAGTGGTTGGAGAATCTTGTATTTACAAGAAAGTGAATGGGAGCTCTGTGGCGTTTCTAATATTATATGTGGATGACATATTACTGATTGGAAACAACGTAGAACTTTTGGAGAGCATAAAAGGTTACTTGAATAAAAGTTTCTCTATGAAGGACCTAGGAGAAGCTGCTTACATTCTAGGCATTAAGATCTATAGGGATAGATCAAAACGCCTGATAGGACTTTCACAAAGCACATAACTTGATAAAGTTTTGAAGAGGTTCAAAATGGAACAGTCCAAGAAAGGGTTCTTGCCAGTTTTACAAGGTACGAGATTGAGTAAGACTCAATGTCCAGCAACTGATGAAGATAGAGAGCATATGCGCTCCGTCCCCTATGCTTCAGCCATAGGTTCTATCATGTATGCGATGCTGTGCACTAGACCGGATGTTAGCCTGGCCATAAGTATGGCATGTAGGTTCCAGAGTAATCCAGGAGTGGATCACTGGACAACGGTCAAGAATATCCTGAAGTACCTGAAAAGGACTAAGGAGATGTTTCTCGTGTATGGAGGTGACGAAGAGCTCGCCGTAAAAGGTTACGTCGATACAAGCTTTGACACAGATCCGGACGACTCTAAGTCGCAAACCGGATACGTATTTATTCTTAATGGGGGTGCAGTAAGCTGGTGCAGTTCCAAGAAAAGCGTCGTAGCAGATTCTACATGTGAAGCGGAGTACATGGCTGCCTCGGAGGCGGCTAAGGAGGGTATCTGGATGAAGCAGTTCATGACGGATCTTGGAGTGGTGCCAAGTGCACTGGATCCAATAACCTTGTTCTGTGACAACACGGGTGCCATTGCCTTAGCAAAGGAACCACGGTTTCACAAGAAGACCAGACACATCAAACGACGCTTCAACTTCATCCGCGACTACGTCGAGGAAGAGGACGTAAATATATGCAAAGTGCACATGGATCTGAATGTAGCAGACCCGCTGACTAAACCTCTTCCACGGCCAAAACATGATCGACACCAGAACTGTATGGGTGTTAGATTTATTACAATGTAATTCACATGGTGATGTGAGGGCTGGATTATTGACTCTAGTGCAAGTGGGAGACTATTGGAATTATGCCCTAGAGGCAATAATAAATATAGTTATTATTATAATTCCTGTATCAAGATAATAGTTTATTATCCATGCTATAATTGTATTGAATGAAGACTCATTTACATGTGTGGATACATAGACAAAACACCGTCCCTAGCATGCCTCTAGTTGGCTAGCCAGTTGGTCAATGATAGTCAGTGTCTTCTGATTATGAACAAGGTGTTGTTGCTTGATAACTGGATCACGTCATTGGGAGAATCACGTGATGGACTAGACCCAAACTAATAGACGTAGCATGTTGATCGTGTCATTTTGTTGCTACTGTTTTCTGCGTGTCAAGTATTTATTCCTATGACCATGAGATCATATAACCCACTGACACCGGAGGAATGCTTTGTGTGTATCAAACGTCGCAACGTAACTGGGTGACTATAAAGATGCTCTACAGGTATCTCCGAAGGTGTTAGTTGAGTTAGTATGGATCAAGACTGGGATTTGTCACTCCGTGTGACGGAGAGGTATCTCGGGGCCCACTCGGTAATACAACATCACACACAAGCCTTGCAAGCAATGTAACTTAGTGTAAGTTGTGGGATCTTGTATTACGGAACGAGTAAAGAGACTTGCCGGTAAACGAGATTGAAATAGGTATGCGGATACTGACGATCGAATCTCGGGCAAGTAACATACCGAAGGACAAAGGGAATGACATACGGGATTATACGAATCCTTGGCACTGAGGTTCAAACGATAAGATCTTCGTAGAATATGTAGGATCCAATATGGGCATCCAGGTCCCGCTATTGGATATTGACCGAGGAGTCTCTCGGGTCATGTCTACATAGTTCTCGAACCCGCAGGGTCTGCAAACTTAAGGTTCGACGTTGTTTTATGCGTATTTGAGTTATATGGTTGGTTACCGAATGTTGTTCGGAGTCCCGGATGAGATCACGGACGTCACGAGGGTTTCCGGAATGGTCCGGAGACGAAGATTGATATATAGGATGACCTCATTTGATTACCGGAAGGTTTTCGGAGTTACCGGGAATGTACCGGGAATGACGAATGGGTTCCGGGGGTTCACCGGGGGGGGGGGGGGAAACCCACCCCGGGGAAACCCATAGGCCTTGGGGGAGACACACCATCCCTTAGTGGGCTGGTGGGACAGCCCACAAGTGGTCTATGCGCCAAGAGAAGAAAAATCAAGAGGAAAAAAAAGGAGGAGGTGGGAAGGGAGGAGGACTCCCTCCCACCAAACCTAGTCCAACTCGGTTTGGGAGGGGAGAGTCCTCCCCCTTGGCTCGGCCGACCCCCTTGAGGGTCCTTGGACCCCAAGGCAAGGCCCCCTCCCTCCCACCTATATATACGGAGGTTTTAGGGCTGATTTGAGACGACTTTTCCACGGCAGCCCGACCACATACCTCCACGGTTTTTCCTCTAGATCGCGTTTCTGCAGAGCTCGGGCGAAGCCCTGCTGAGACAAGATCATCACCAACCTCCGGAGCACCATCACGCTGCCGGAGAACTCTTCTACCTCTCCGTCTCTCTTGCTGGATCAAGAAGGCCGAGATCATCATCGAGCTGTACGTGTGCTGAACGCGGAGGTGCCGTCCGTTCGGTACTAGATCGTGGGACTGATCTCGGGATTGTTCGCGGGGCAGATCGAGGGACGTGAGGACGTTCCACTACATCAACCGCGTTCTCTAACGCTTCTGCTGTACGGTCTACAAGGGTACGTAGATCACTCATCCCCTCTCGTAGATGGACATCACCATGATAGGTCTTCGTGCGCGTAGGAAAATTTTTGTTTCCCATGCGACGTTCCCCAACACTTCACTTAAGCACACCACCCCTTAGGTTCTCGTTCACTTGGTCGCGAGTCAGATCACATCTGGCTCACCTAGTCAGTAGCAGCCTCTAGCAAAGCATGAAGACTCCAAGTGTGCGATGAAGCTTGTTAGACAAACATGTACTTCACACTTCTATTCCCCTTGCCACACGATATATGTTGCCCTACTCAAGGTGAAATGTTCATCCTTGTTGTAGCACGAACCTTTTATTGTTCCAGTGAAACGACCAACACTTTGGATTATCTCATAATCCTCAACGCATGGTCATGCTTATCCAGGCCAGATCACCCAAGGGGCCCAGAGTATATCTCTCCTATGTATCACAGTATGGGTCTTGACAACCCCGGAACCTATCTTTGTAACTACCCATTCACGAAGTAGAGTTTGTTCGGCCCAAAGCACATCTGTCATCATCCCGAGTACATGCGCCAACTCAGGTATTAGAAAATAGAACATATGTTGTACTAGAGACTCACAGATGACCTATCATTGTGTCTCATAGTTGGGTCTATCCTACTAAGACCTTATCTCGACTCGGATCCGACCAGATGTTTTTGAGTCTATATTATCTAGCTAGCATCCAATGCTACATTGTTAGTGAGACCGAACCGTCCATTGTATCATATGTAGCCCGATTGGCTGCACGTCCACACAATTCTTTCGACTAGGGACCATTTAGGATAGTAATCATACAATGCAAAGTCTCACAAACAAGTCACGTACTTGTTAATACACATTATTGCTAATGCCCAAGAACCATCTTTATTCATAAACACATAGAAATATCATCATACATGATTGCCTCTAGACCATATCTCCAACAGAAAGAACATTCTAATAAAAACATTTCCTTATTCTCATCTATATGCATTGTTTGGCAGGACTCGAGTCCGGCGAAGTGCAGCTTCTTCCTTTAACTTCTTCTCTAGTCACGGAGCAGCACTTGCACTTGCACGTCGAGATCAGTCGAGGCATATAACTAATTTCAAAAAATTTGTTAGTTAAACAACAGTGAAAATAGTTATATTATCTTATTTGTCAAAACAAATTGATTTGTTATGTTTCTATGGAGGAATTTCAAACGTTTTGGCTTGGACTAAGATCAGATTTCTTTAATATAGTAATGGCTGATAAATATTCATAGAGATACATGCAATAGGCAAGATTTTAGCTGAGAATATTGTAGTTCATTGAGGAAAAAGGAAGGAAACAAAATCAACTAATGGAAGGCTTTACTATCCACAGTGGGAAAGTAGTGGTTGAACCCCTCCTTAGTGCACTGATACGTCCATTTTGCGTCATGTTTTCATGTTGATATTTATCGCTTCTTTGGATGTTATTTCACTTCACGGTACTATTCTTATACCTTTTCTCTCTTATTTTGCAAGGTTTACATGAAGAGGGAGAATACCGGCAACTGGAATTCTGGCCTGAAAGTGTAGCAAAGTTGAGATACCTATGCTGCGCAACTCAAAACGCCGTGAAAATCAACGGGGATTGTTTTCCCAATTTATCAAAAATACTGGGCTGAAGAAGTGCCAGAGGGGCACCAGGGGGTGCCCACAAGCATGCACGGCGCGGCCACCCCCCAGGCCGCGCCATGGGGGCTTGTGGGCAGCCCACTAGCCCACTGGCCCCCCTCTTGTGCTATATGGAGGGTTTCGTCCAGGAAAAAATCACAGAGGAGCTTTTTTGTGGTTTCGCCGCCGCCACGAGGCGGAACTTGAGGAGAACCAATCTAGAGCTCTGGCAGGACGATCCTGCCGGGGAAACTTCCCTCCCGGAGGGGGAAATCGTCGCCATCGTCATCACCAACACTCCTCTCATCGGAGGGGACTCGTCACTATCAACATCTTCATCAGCACCATCTCATCTCCAAACCCTAGTTCATCACTTGTAACCAATCTCCGTCTCCCGACTCTGATTGGTACTTCTAAGGTTACTAGTAGTGTTGATTACTCTTTGTAGTTGATGCTAGTTGGATTACTTGGTGGAAGAGTTTATGTTCAGATCCTTGATGCTACTCATTACCTCTCTAATCATGAATATGATTATGCTTTGTGAATAGTTACTTTTGTTCCTGAGGACATGGGATAAGTCATGCTAATAGTAGTCATGTGAATTTGGTATTCGTTCGGTATTTTGATATGTTGTATGTTGTTTTTCCTCTAGTGGTGTTATGTGAACGTCGACTACATAACACTTCACCATTATTTGGGCCTAGAGGAAGGCATTGGGAAGTAGTAAGTAGATGATGGGTTGCTAGAGTGACAGAAGCTTAAACCCTAGTTTATGCGTTGCTTCATAAGGGGCTGATTTGGATCCACTAGTTTAATGCTATGGTTAGACTTTGTCTTAATTCTTCTTTTATAGTTGCGGATGCTTGCGAGAGGGGTTAATCATTAGTGGGATGCTTGTCCAAATAAGGGCAGTACCCAAGCGCCGGTCCACCCACATATTAAACTATCAAAGTAACAAACACGAATCATATGAACATGATGAAACTACCATGACAGAAATTCCCGTGTGTCCTCGGGAGGGTTTTTCCTCCTATAAGACTTTCTACACGCTTGTCCCTTGCTACAAAAGGGATTGGGCCACTTTGCTGCACCGTTGCTACTTTTGTTACTTGTTGCTTGCTACGAATCATCTCACCACACAATCACTTGTTACCGGCAATTTCAGAGCTTGCAGATATTTCCTTGCTGAAAACCACTTGTCACATCCTTCTGCTCCTCGTTGGGTTTGACACTCTTACTTATCGAAAGGACTACGATTGATCCCCTATACTTGTGGGTCATCAAGACTCTTTTCTGGCGCCGTTGCCGGGGAGTGAAGCGCCTTTGGTAAGTGGAACTTGGTAAGGAAACATTCATATAGTGTGCTGAAATTTATTGTCACTTGTCACTATGGATACTAATCCTTTGAGGGGCTTGTTTGGGGTATCTTCACCTCGAACGGAAGCACGAATGGTTGCTCCTCAACTTGCTGCACCTACTGAAAATATTTGCTTTGAATTTCCTTCGGGTATGCTTGAGAAACTGCTGGATAATCCTTTTACAGGAAATGGAACATCACATCCAGACTTGCATCTAATCTATGTAGATGAAGTTTGTGGTTTATTTAAGCTTGCAGGTGTGCCCAAGGATGAGGTCAAGAAGAAGCACTTTCCTTTATCTTTGAAGGATAAAGTGTTGACATGGTATAGGCTATGTGATGATACTGGATCATGGGACTACAATCGGTTGAAATTGGAATTTCGTCAAAAGTTTTATCCTATGCATTTAGTACATCGTGATCGAAATTATATTTACAATTTTTGGCCTCGTGACAGAGAAAGCATCGCTCAAGCTTGGGGGAGGCTTAAATCAATGCTATATTCATGCCCCAATCATGAGCTCTCGAGAGAAATTATCATTCAGAACTTCTATGCTCGGCTTTCTCATGATGATCGCACCATGCTTGACACTTCTTGTACCGGTTCTTTTATGAAGAGAGATATTGACTTCAAATGGAATTTATTGGAGAGAATTAAACGCAACTCTGAAGATTGGGAGCTTGAAGAAGGTAAGGACTCACGTATGAATTTCACGTTTGATTGTGTTAAATCCTTTGTTGAGACAAATACCTTTAGTGATTTTAACGCTAAGTATGGACTTGACTCTGAGATAGTAGCTTCATTGTGTGAATATTTTGCTGCTCATATTGATCACCCCAAAGAGAAGTGGTTTAAATATCATCCTCCTTTAGAAGTCGATGTAGTTAAACCCACTCCAGTTGAAGAGAAAGCCATTGCCTATAATGATCCTCTTGTTCCCAGTGCTTACATTGAGAAACCACCTTTCCCTGTTAGGATAAAGGATCATTCTAAAGCTTCAACTGTGATACGTAGAGGCTATATTAGAACACCTACACTCCCTGAGCAAATTAGAGTTGAACCTAGCATTGCTATTATCAAAGATCTTATGTTTGAAGAAGTTGAGGGATATAATATTCACTTCTGTGAAGATGCTGCTAGAATTGCTAAACCTCACGCTAGAGACAAACATAGGCCTATTGTTGGCATGCCTGTGGTTTCTGTTAAGATAGGAGATCATTGTTATCATGGTTTATGTGACATGGGTGCTAGTGTTAGTGCAATACCTCAATCCTTATATGATGAAATCAAAGACGAGATTGCACCTGTTGAGATAGAGCCTATTGATGTCACTATTCAGCTTGCCAATACAGATACTATCTGCCCTGTGGGAATTGTTAGGGATGTTGAAGTCTTGTGTGGTAAAACGAAGTATCCTCCTGATTTCCTCGTTCTTGCTACCGCACAAGATAGCTTTGGTCCCATCATATTTAGTAGACCTTTTCTCAATACTGCCAATGCTCATATTGATTGTGAGAAGAAAACTGTCACTATTGGCTTTGAAGGTGTGTCACATGAGTTCAATTTCTCTAAGTTTGGTAGACAACCTCATGAAAAGGAGTTGCCTAGTAGGGATGAAACTATTGCCTTAGCCTCTATTGTTGTGCCCCCTACTGATCCCTTAGAGCAATACTTGCTTGAGCATGAAAATGATATGCATATAGATGAAATGGATGAGATAGATAGAGTTGTCCTAGAACAATATCCTATCCTTCAGAATAATCTGCATGTTGAACTGCTTGGGGATCCACCCCCACCAAAGGGTGATCCTGTGTTCGAGCTTAAATAGTTGCTTCATACTCTTAAGTATGCCTATCTTGATGAAAAGGAGATATATCCTGTTATTATAAGTGCTAGCCTCTCGGAGCATCAAGAAAAGAAGTTACTAAAAACTCTGATGAAGCATCGTGCTGCCATTGGATATACTCTTGATGATGTTAAGGGCATTAGTCCTACTCTATGTCAGCACAAGATTAAAACTGATCCTGATTTCAAACCAGTTGATGATCATCAAAGGAGATTGAATCCTAAGATGAAAGAGGTAGTAAGAAAAGAAATACTAAAGCTCCTGGAAGCAGGTATCATTTATCCTGTTGCTCACAGTGATTGGGTGAGTCCGGTGCATTGTGTTCCTAAGAAGGGAGGCATTACCGTTGTCCCTAATGATAAGGATGAGTTGATCCCACAAAGGATTATTACTAGCTATAGGATGGTGATCGATTTTAGGAAATTAAATAAATCCACTAGGAAAGATGATTACCCTTTGCCTTTTATCGACCAAATGCTAGAAAGGTTGTCCAAACACACACACTTCTCCTTTCTAGACGGTTATTCCGGTTTCTCCCAAATACCAGTTGCACAATCTGATCAGGGGAAAACCACTTTCACCAGCCCTTTCGGTACCTTTTCTTATAGACACATGCCTTTTGGATTATGTAATGCACCTCCCACCTTTCAAAGATGTATGATGGCTATATTCTCTGACTTTTGTGAAAAGATTGTCGAGGTTTTCATGGATGACTTCTCCGTTTACGGGTCTTCGTTTGACGATTGCCTCAGCAACCTTGATCGAGTCTTGCAGAGATGTAAAGACATCAATCTTGTCTTGAATTGGGAGAAGTGCCACTTTATGGTTAATGAAGGCATCGTCTTAGGACATACAATTTCTGAAAGAGGTATCGAAGTCGCTAAGGCTAAGGTTGATGCAATCGAGAAAATGCCATACCCCACAGATATCAAAGGGATAAGAAGTTTCCTTGGTCATGCTGGTTTCTATAGAAGGTTCATTAAAGACTTCTCTAAGATTTCTAGGCCTCTTTCAAAAGGATATTCCTTTTGTCTTTGACGAGGATTGTGAGGAAGCCTTCGAAATACTTAAGAGGGCTTCGATAACTGCACCTATTGTTCAACCACCTGATTGGACCTTGCCTTTTATGATCATGTGTGACGCTAGTGATTATGCTGTTGGTGCTGTTCTAGGGCAAATAGTTGACAAGAAGTTGAATGTTATTCACTATGCTAGTAAAACTCTAGACAGTGCACAGAGAAACTATGCCACTACGGACAAGGAATTTTTAGCAGTCGTGGTTGCATGTGAAAAGTTCAGGTCTTACATAGTTGATTCCAAAGTCACTATTCACACCGATCATGTTGCTATTAAGTACCTCGTGAAGAAGAAAGACGCTAAACCTAGACTTATCAGATGGGTTCTCTTGCTACAAGAATTTGATTTGCACGTTGTCGACACAAAGGGTGCTGATAACCTAGTAGCAGATAACTTGTCTAGGTTGGAGAACGTTCTTGATGACCCACTGATGGATGTTGTGTATCCCTTGCAACGGTGCCAGAAATAGTTGTGTCGACGGCACCAGGAATCCTTCAGCTGCGGCTACGCCTTAAGGGACTTCCTAGGCAAGTATGCAAAGGATTTCCCCCGTGGCCTTGGAGCCTTGTGTTGGTGTTCTCTCGAAGCGGAAAGGGTGATGTAGCACAGTGACGGTAAGTATTTCCCTCAGTTTGAGAACCAAGGTATCAATCCGGCGGAAGAGTATCTCAAGATCCCGCACAAACACGAAAGCTTGCACACAACGCTATGAAGGGGTTGTAAATCCCTTATAGATTGTTTGCCAAGTGAGAACTGAAAGCAACAAAGTAAAAAAGCAAAGTAAAAGCGGAGATGTAAACGATGGATGTGAATACACCCGGGGGCCGTAGTGTTTACTAGTGGCTTCTCTCCTGAAAGCAAGCAGACGGTGGGTGAACAAATTACTATCGAGCAATTGATAGAACTGTGCAGAGTCGTGACGATATCTATGCAATTATTATTTCTATAGGCATCACGTCTGAAACAAGTAGACCAATACTTTCTGCATCTACGGCTATTACTCCACACGTCGACCGCTATCTAGCATGCATCTAGTGTTTTAAGTCCATAAGAACAGAGTAACGCCTTAAGCAAGATGACATGATGTAGAGGGATAATCTCAAACCAATGATAAAAACCCCATATTTTTACCCTTGATGGCAACTTCTTGATGTGTGCCTTGCTACCCCTACTGTCACTGGGAAAGGTCACCACATGGAAGAACCCAAAACCAAGCACTTCTCCCATTGTAAGAATCATAGATCTAGTTGGCCAAACGAAACCCAAGACTCGGAGAGACTTACAAGGATATCAAATCATGCATATAAGAAATCAGCAAAGACTCAAATATATATCATAGATAATCAGATCACAAGTCCACAATTCATCGGATCTCGACAAACACACCGCCAAAGAAGATTACATCGGGTAGATCTCCATGAAGATCATGGAGAACTTTGTATTGAAGATCCAAGAGACAGAAGAAGCATCTAGCTACTAACTACGGACCCGTAGGTCTGAAGTGAACTACTCACGAGTCATTGGAGGGGCGATGATGATGATGAAGAAGCCCTCCACCTCCAAAGTCCCCTCCGGCAGGGTGCCGGGAAGGGTCTCCAGATGAGATCTCGCGGAAACGGAAGCCTGCGGCGGCGGAAAAGTATTTTCGAGGCTCCCCTGATTTTTTGCGGAATATTTGGGAATATATAGGTGCAAGACCTAGGTTAGGGGCGGCCAGGGAGGCCACAAGCCTGCCCACCGCCGCCTCCCCCCTGGTGGCGGAGTGGGGGCTTGTGGGTCCTTGGAGCCCACCTGGCTTGGCCCAAAAGCCCCCTGGACTTCTTCCGTTCGGGAACAAATCATTTCGGGGTTTTTCTTCCGTTTGGACTCCGTTCCAAAATCGGATCTGAAAAGAGTCAAAAACACGGAAAAACAGGAACTGGCACTTGGCACTGAATCAATAAGTTAATCCCAAAAAAGATATAAAAAGGTACATAAAACATACAAAGAAGGCAAGATAACAGCGTGAAACCATCAAAAATTATAGATACGTTTGAGACGTATCAAGCATCCCCAAGCTTAACTCCTGCTCGTCCTCGAGTAGGGAAGTGATAAGAATGAATTTTTGATGTTTTCATGCTACCTAGCATAAGTCTCCTTTGTAATTCCTCTTATGTGACGTGAATGTTCAGATCCATTAGATTCAAAACAATAGTTTGCTATTGACGTGGAGACAATAATAATTCAAGCAAACTAGCAAAGTAATAATGAACTTTCAAAATAACAAGGCCAAAAGAAAGTTATCCCTACAAAAGCATATAGTCTCGCTATGCTCTATCATCATTGCACAACGAATTTAAATCATGCACAACCCCGGTATTGGCCAAGTAATTGTTTCACACCTTTACTTTCTCAAACATTTTCAACCCTCACGCAATACATGAGCATGAGCCATGGTTATAGCACTATAGATGGTGTGCAATGTGGTGGAGGTTGCAAGACAAAAAGGAGAAGATAGTCACATTAACTAGGCATATCAATGAGCTGTGGAGATGCTCATCTATAGATATCAATGTGAATGAGTAGGGATTGCCATACAAATGATGCACTAGAGCTACAAGTATGTGAAAGCTTTTAAAGAAAACTAGTGGGTGTGCATCCAACTTGCTTGCTCACGAAGACCTAAGGCAATTTTGAGGAAGCCTATCATTGGAATATACAAGCCAAGTTATATAATGAGAATTTCCCACTAGCTATATGGTGGTGACAAAACGAGAGACTCTCAATCATGAAGATCATGGTGCTCAATATGCACAAGTGTGGAAAAAGTGGTAGCATTGTCCCTTTCTTTTTCTCTTTTTTCTGGTGGGCTCTTTGGCCTCTTTTTTTATGGGCTTCTTTGGCCTCTTTTATTTCTTCATATGGGACAATGCTCCAATAATGATGATCATCACACATTCAACTCAAAACTTAGAGCAATTATGACTCTATATGGAATGCCTTCGGTAGTGTAGCGTGGCAATGATCTAGCATGGCATAGACATCAATGGAAACATCATGCTAGCTATCTTACGATTGTGCAAAGGCAATGTAGACGTGGTGGCACATATCATGGTTGTAGTTGCATGGCAATATATCTCGGAATGACTTTGAAAAAGCCATAATAGGTAGGTATGGTGGCTGTTTTGAGGGAGGCTAATGGTGGGTTTTGTGCACCGGCGAAAGTTGCACGGCACTAAGAAGATAGTGATGGTGGAAGGTGAAAGTGCATCTAAACCATGGACTTAACATTAGTCATGAAGAACTCATATACTTGTTGCAAAAGTTTTATTAGTAATCGAAACAAAGCATTCAACGCATACTCCTAGGGGGAGGGTTGGTAGGTATAAACCATCGCGTGATCCCAACCGCCACGCAAAGGATGACAATCAATATACTAATCATGCTCAGACTTCATCACATAACGGTTCACCATACGTGCATGGTACGGGAATCACTAACTTCAACACAAGTATTTCTAGATCCACAACACCTTACTAGCATGACTTCAATATTACCATAACCACAACTCAAAACTAATTGAGATGAATCAAATTTCTGTAACTATTCAATGCACATGAATGTGGAAGTTTTCGTATCCCTTTTGATAACTACCCATTTTGAGATTACTTTCAAAGCATAGATCAACTAACAAACCACGCACCACTGTGCTCTAAAAGATATAAGTGAAGCACATAGAGCAAAAGTATCTAGCTCAAAAGATATAAGTGAAGCACATGTGAGCTGAATTGTCTACCAAAAGAGATAAGTGATGCTCGACAAAATCACGGTGTGTGCATGTATCTCTCTCTAGGTGTGCAGCAAGGATGATTGTGACACAAAAAAAATAAAAGACTCCTATGATACAAGAAGCTCCAAGCAAAAGCACATAACATGTGGTGAATAAAAATATAGCCCCAAGTAACGTTACCGATGGATTGAAGACGAGAGAGGGGACGCCTTCCCGGGGAATCCCCAAGCTTAGGCTTTTACGACATCCTTGAATATCTTGGGGTGCCTTGGGCATCCCCAAGCTTGATCTCTTTCCACTATTTATCTTTTTGTCCATAAGAACTTCACCCAAAACTTGGAAACTTCACAACACGAAACTTAAACAGAAACTCGTGATAACATTAGTACAAGAAAGCAAACCACCACTTCCTTAGGTACTGTAGAAAACTTTAAATTCTACTTGTGCTGATGTTAGGCTACTGTACTTTCAATCTTCCATGGTTAATACCCCCTGATACTATCCATAGTTTCATCAAAATAAGCAACCAACACAACAAAAACAGAATCTGTTAACAGCTGACCAGTCTGTAGCAATCTGTATGTTTCGTATACCTCTGTTACTTCCAAAATTCTGAAAAATTACGACAGTCTGAAGAATTTGCGTAGAAATCAGCAGAAAAAAGTATCAACTCAAAACCTATTATAGAAAAAACATGAAAATTATTTTCGTGAGCAGAAAGTTTCTGTCTTTTCCAGCATGACCAAACGATCATCCCCAAGACTAATCATAACGGTTTTGCTTGGCAAAAACGCAAAAAGAAACACAAAAAACACAATCATAACAGAATTATGAAAGTGTGTAAAACACAAAGGAGAAGGAAAAAGGATAAGTTCGTTGGGTTGCCTCTCAACAAGCGGTTTTGTTTAACGCCCTTAGCTAGGCATTGATAATTCAATGATGCTCACACAAAAGACAAGAATTGAAGCACAATGAGAGCATCATGGAGCATATGCATAGCACATTTAAGTCTAACCCACTTCCTATGCATAGGGATTTTTTGAACAAACAACTTGTTGGAGCAAGAATCAACTAGCATAGGAAGGCAAAACAAGCATAGCTTCAAAAATTTCAACACATGGGGAGGAAGCTTGATACTATTGCAATAAGTAGAAGCATATGATCCTCTCTCATAGTATTTTCAGTAGCATCATGAATGTATTCAACAATGTAACTATCACATAGGATATTCTTTTCATGATCCACATGCATGCAAAGTTGACGCTGTTCAAAAATAGTGGGATTATCATCAAATAAAGTCACGACTTCTCCAATCCCACTTTCAATATTGTTGCAAATATCATATTCATCATGAGGTTCGAACAAATTTTCAAGATCATAAGAAAGATCATCACCCCAATCATGATTATTGCAACAAGTAGTGGACAAAGCAAAACTAGCATCCCCAAGCTTAGGGTTTTGCATATTTTTAGCATGATTGTCACTAGGATTTATAGTGAAACCATTGCAATCATGCTTTTCATCCAAGGAGCCCTCGTGAATCATTTCATAAATTTCTTCATCACGATTTTCAGATTCACACGTCTCAAGCAAAACTCCATAGAAATAGTCAATTGTCCTCAACTCACTAGCAATTCGTTCAACAATAGTGGGTCTCTTAAAGAGACTAGCTAGTGGATGAGGATCCATATCAATGGATTTTTAGCAAGAAAAGATGCAAGCTAAAAGAAGGCACATGGTAACACAAGCGAACAGAAAGCGAGCGGAAGAAGGGTGAACGGAAAAAGGCAAAGGAGAAAGGCAAATGAAAATGGAAAATGTGAAGTGGGGGAGAGGAAAACGAGAGGCAACCGGCAACAAAAGTAAATGCAAGAGAAGAGTTCGTGAGACCTACTTGGATAGATCTTGATTTTCCTCCCCGGCAACGGCGCCAGAAATACTTCTGATGGCTGATGTGTATCCCTTGCAACGGCGCCAGAAATAGTTGTGTCGACGGCACCAGGAATCCTTCAGCTGCGGCTACGCCTTAAGGGACTTCCTAGGCAAGTATGTAAAGGATTTCTCCCGCGGCCATGGAGCCTTGCGTTGGTGTTCCCTCAAAGCGGTAAGGGTGATGTAGCACAACGACGATAAGTATTTCCCTCAATTTGAGAACCAAGGTATCAATCCGGCGGAAGAGTATCTCAAGAACCTGCACAAACACGAAAGCTTGCACCCAACGCTATGAAGGGGTTGTCAATCCCTTATAAATTGTTTGCCAAGTGAGAACTGAAAGCAACAAAGTAACAAAGCAAAGTAAAAGTGAAGATGTAAACGATGGATGTGAATAGACCCGGGGGCCGTAGTGTTTACTAGTGGCTTCTCTCATGAAAGCAAGTAGACGGTGGGTGAACAAATTACTGTCGAGCAATTGATAGAACTGTGCAGAGTCGTGACGATATCTATGGAATGATTATATCTATAGGCATCACGTCCGAAACAAGTAGACCGATACTTTCTGCATCTACTACTATTACTCCACACGTCGACCGCTATCCAGCATGCATCTAGTGTATTAAGTCCATAAGAACACAGTAACGCCTTAAGCAAGATGACATGATGTAGAGGGATAATCTCAAACCAATGATAAAACCCCCATCTTTTTACCCTTGATGGCAACTTCTTGATGTGTGCCTTCCTGCCCCTACTGTCACTGGGAAAGGTCACCACATGGCAGAACACAAAACCAAGCAATTGTCCCATTGCAAGAATCATAGATCTAGTTGGCCAAACAAAACCCAAGACTCGGAGAGACTTACAAGGATATCAAATCATGCATATAAGAAATCAGTAAAGACTCAAATATATATAATAGATAATATGATCACAAGTGCAGAATTCATCGGATCTCGACAAACACACCGCCAAAGAAGATTACATCGGATAGATCTCCATAAAGATCATGGAGAACTTTGTATTGAAGATCCAAGAGAGAGAAGAAGCCATCTAGCTACTAACTACGGACCCGTAGGTCTGAACTGAACTACTCATGAGTCATTGGAGGGGCGATGATGATGATGAAGAAGCCCTCCACCTCCAAAGTCCCCTCCGGCAGGGTGCCGGGAAGGGTCTCCAGATGAGATCTCGCGGAAACGGAAGCTTGCGGCGGCGGAAAAGTATTTTCGAGGCTCCCGTGATTTTTTGCGGAATATTTGGGAATATATAGGCGCAAGACCTAGGTTAGGGGGCGGCCAGGGAGGCCACAAGCCTGCCCACCGCCGCCTCCCCCTGGTGGCGGAGTGGGGGCTTGTGGGCTCCCTGGAGCCCACCTGGCTTGGCCCAAAAGCTCCCTGGACTTCTTCCGTTCGGGAAAAAATCATTTCGGGATTTTTCTTCCGTTTGGACTCTGTTCCAAAATCAGATATGAAAAGAGTCAAAAACACGGAAAAACGGGAACTAGCACTTGGCACTGAATCAATAAGTTAGTCCCAAAAAAGATATAAAAAGGTACATAAAACATACAAAGAAGGCAAGATAAAGTGTGAAACCATCAAAAATTATAGATACGTTTGAGACGTATCACCCACAACCTATTGATGATAGCTTTCCCGATGAGCAACTGAATGTCATCAATTCTTCATGTAGTGCACCGTGGTATGTTGATTATGCAAACTATATCGTTGCCAAATATATACCACCTAGTTTCACATACCAGCAAAAGGAGAAATTCTTCTTTGACTTGAGACATTACTTTTGGGATGATCCTGTTGGAAATATGCCCTAGAGGCAATAATAAATTAGTTATTATTATATTTCTTGGTTCATGATAATCGTTTATTATCCATGCTATAATTGTATTGATTGGAAACACAATACTTGTGTGGATACATAGACAAAACACTGTCCCTAGTAAGCCTCTAGTTGACTAGCTCGTTGATCAAAGATGGTCAAGGTTTCCTGGCCATAGGAAAGTGTTGTCACTTGATAACGGGATCGCATCATTAGGAGAATCATGTGATGGACTAGACCTAAACTAATAGACGTTGCATGTTGATCGTGTCATTTTGTTGCTACTGTTTTCTGCGTGTCAAGTATTTGTTCCTATGACCATGAGATCATATAACTCACGGACACCGGAGGAATGCTTTGTGTGTATCAAACGTCACAACGTAACTGGGTGACTATAAAGATGCTCTACAGGTATCTCCGAGGGTGTTCGTTGAGTTAGTATGGATCGAGACTGGGATTTGTCACTCCGTGTGACGGAGAGGTATCTCGGGGCCCACTCGGTAATACAACATCACACACAAGCCTTGCAAGCAATGTGACTTAGTGTAAGTTGCGGGATCTTGTATTACGGAACGAGTAAAGAGACTTGTCGGTAAACGAGATTGAAATAGGTATGCGGATACCGACGATCGAATCTCGGGCAAGTAACATACTGAAGGACAAAGGGAATGACATACGGGATTATATGAATCCTTGGCACTGAGGTTCAAACGATAAGATCTTCGTAGAATATGTAGGATCCAATATGGGCATCCAGGTCCCGCTATTGGATATTGACCGAGGAGTCTCTCGGGTCATGTCTACATAGTTATCGAACCCGCAGGGTCTGCACACTTAAGGTTCGACGTTGTTTTATGCGTATTTGAGTTATATGGTTGGTTACCGAATGTTGTTCGGAGTACCGGATGAGATCACGGACGTCATGAGGGTTTCCGGAATGGTCCGAAAACGAAGATTGATATATAGGATGACCTCATTTGATTACCGGAAGGTTTTCGGAGTTACCGGGAATGTACCGGGAATGACGAATGGGTTCCGAGAGTTCACCGGGGGGGGGGGGGGGGGGCAACCCACCCCGGGGAAGCCCATAGGCATTGAGGGTGGTGCACCAGCCCTTAGCGGGCTGGTGGGACAGCCCAAAAGATCCCTATGCGCATTGGAAGAAAAATCAAAGAGAAAAGGAAAAAAAAGAGGAGGTGGGAAAGGGAAGAAGGACTCCACCTTCCAAACCAAGTAGGACTCGGTTTGGGGGGGGAGACCTTCCCCCTTTGGTTCGGCCGACCCCTTGGGAGTCCTTGGACCCCAAGGCAAGGCTCCCCCTTCCTCCTCCTATATATAGTGGGGTTTTAGGGCTGATTTGAGACAACTTTGCCACGGCAGCCCGACCACATATCTCCACGGTTTTAACCTCTAGATCGCGTTTCTGCGGAGCTCGGGCGGAGCCCTGATGAGACGAGATCATCACCAACCTCCGGAGCGCCGTCACGCTGCCGGAGAACTCTTCTACCTCTCCGTCTCTCTTGCTGGATCAAGAAGGCCGAGATCATCGTCGAGCTGTACGTGTGCTGAACGCGGAGGTGCCGTCCGTTCGGCACTAGATCGTGGGACTGATCGCGGGATAGTTCACGGGGCGGATCGAGGGACGTGAGGACGTTCCACTACATCAACCGCATTCACTAACACTTCTGCTGTACGGTCTACAAGGGTACGTAGATCACACATCCCCTCTCGTAGATGGACATCACCATGATAGGTCTTCGTGCGCGTAGGAAAAAATTTGTTTCCCATGCGACGTTCCCCAACAGATCCTCACCTTTATAAGGAAGGAGTAGATGGTGTTATTAGACGTTGTGTACCTGAACATGAACAGGGACAGATCCTACAGAAGTGTCACTCCGAGGCCTACGGAGGACACCATGCGGGACATAGAAGTGCACACAAGGTATGCAATCAGGTTTCTATTGGCCCACTCTCTTCAAGGATGCCCATAAGTTTGTCTTGTCGTGTGACGAATGTCAAAGAATAGGTAATATTAGCAAACGTCAGGAAATGCCTATGAACTATTCACTTGTCATTGAACCATTTGATGTATGGGGCTTTGATTATATGGGACCCTTTCCAAAATCCAACGGGTATACTCATATCCTAGTTGATGTTGACTATGTCACTAAGTGGGTAGAAGCTATCCCCACTAGTAGTGTTGATCACAACACTTCTATCAAGATGCTGAAAGAAGTTATCTTCCCAAGATTTGGAGTCCCTAGATATCTAATGACCGACGATGGTTCACATTTCATTCATGGTGCTTTCCGTAAAACGCTTGCTAAGTATGATGTCAACCATAGAATTGTGTCTCCCTATCACCCTCAGTTTAGTGGTCAAGTAGAGCTAAGCAACAGAGAGATTAAACTGATTCTGCAAAAGACTGTCAACAGGTCTAGAAAGAATTGGTCTAAGAAGCTTAATGATGCACTGTGGGCTTATAGAACTGCCTACAAGAATCCCATGGGCATGTCTCCGTACAAAATGGTATATGGGAAAGCATGTCACTTACCTCTTGAGCTAGAGCATAAAGCTTATTGGGCAATCAAAGAGCTCAACTTTGATTTCAAACTTGCCGGTGAGAAGAGGTTATTTGATATTAGCTCGCTTGATGAGTGGAGAACTCAGGCATATGAGAATGCCAAGCTGTTCAAAGAGAAGGTTAAGAGGTGGCATGATAAGAGGATACAAAAGCGTGAGTTCAATATAGGTGATTATGTGTTGCTATATAACTCTCGTTTAAGATTCTTTGCAGGCAAGCTTCTCTGTAAATGGGAAGGTCCCTATGTTGTTGAGGAAGTATATCGTTCCGGTGCTATCAAGATCAACAACACGGAAGGTAATTGTCCGAGAGTGGTAAATGGGCAAAGAATCAAGCATTATATCTCAGGTACTCCCATAAATGTTGAAAGCAATATCATCAATACCATAACTCCGGAGGAATACCTAAGGGATGTTTATCATCCTGTTTCAGACTCCGAAAACGAAGCGGTATGTATTTCGGTAAGAAAACAGAGTCCAAAACTTTTCCAGTAGGAAACTTTCTCAGTTTTGGAATATTTGAAAAAAATGCAAAAATTGGAAGTAGTCCGGAAAGTGTGCGAGGAGGCGACAAGCCTGCACGGCACGGGCCCTCCCCCTGGCCGCTCCGTGAGGGCTTGTGGTCGCCTCGTGCGCCTCCCGGACTCTGTTTTCGTGCACGGTACTCCTTCTGGTCTGCAAAAAATCAATATATATACTTCCGTTTGGTTTGACCCCTGCATCACGCAGATTTCCTCTGTTTTTTGTTTCGAGCCTGTTTCTGTTGCAGATCTAGATCGCTATGACTTCCCCAAAAGCTCCGAAGGACAAGATCTTCGAGAAGGTCATCAATCCCTACCTCACGGAAGTGCTGCAACACCCTCAATCTATCGAGATACGTAAGGGGATGTTGCACATCCGTGATGTTGAGGGGCCTAAGAAGACCGGAAGCAAGGAGACGAGGCTCGAAGCAATGGAGCAACAAGTCTTCAAGTGCCAAGGGATGGTGGAGCGTGGACTCAGCGCCAACCACATGATGATCACAGAGCTCACCAACAAGCACATGATTGATTCCAATGACATTGGGAAGGACCTCTCCAGGCTCTATGACAGGGTTGATCAATTTCAGGGCCAGATCTATGACCTGCAGAACCAAAACTGTGAGTATGAGTATAGATTTAAATCAATAAGGTTGGCTGCAGATTTGAGGATTCCGGAGACTCGTGCATCTTTCCATGGTGGAGCACCTATGCCTTGGAAGACGGATTTTCAAACTCATGTTGCAATAAGTCCACCATCACCACCAAAGGAAGACAACTGAGCGTTGGTATGGGCAATCCCCTTGGCTTTTGCCAAGCTTGGGGGAGTTTCCCCGGTATCGTATATCCATCACATCTTTTGCCTTTACCTTTGTTTTAGTTTTCCTTTTCAGTTTTCTTTCTTTTTCTCTAGTAGTTTAAAAGTCTTAGTGTTTTAGTTTTGAGTTTTGCTTTGTGTCACCCCCGATGTATTCTTGCTTGTGAGCCTTATAATAAAGAGTGTCTTAGTTGAAGGGCTTTGCCTCTTTCCATGATCAAAAGAGTGAGAATAGAACAAAAGCATGAAAGATCATGTAATGATCTTATGGGAAGTGATGGCTTCACATATAAAAAGAATGAGGATTGAAACTTGTTGAGGGTAGGCAAACGTAGACCTTGGTCATGGTTGCAATTAATAGGAAGTGATAAAGAAGGAGAGGTTCACATATAAATATATCATCTCTAACAATCTATGATTGTAAACACTCACTAAACTATTACATGCCTAGAAGTAGATGTTGGACAAGGAAGACAACGTAATGAATTGTGTTTGCTTGGCTCTAAACAATATTATATGATTAGAGATCCCTTAGCATGTGACGATTGCTTCCACCTCATATTAGCCAAAACTCCCGCACCAAGTAGAGATACTACTTGTGCATCCATAAACCTTCAAACCAGTTTTGCCATGAGTGTCCACCATACCTACCTATGGATTGAATAAGATCCCTCAAGTAAGTTGTCATCGGTGCAAGCAATAAAAATTGCTCTCTAATATGTATGATCTATTAGTGTGTGGAAAATAAGCTTTGTACGAACCTGTGATGAGGAAGGCATAAAAGCGACAGACTGCATAATAAAGTTCTTTATCACAGGGGGCAATATAAAGTGACGTTCCTCCGCACTAAGAGGACACGCATTCAAACCTCAAAAGCGCATGACAACCTCTGCTTCCTTATACGAAGGGCCTATCTTGTACCTTTACTTTTTGCCCCATAAAGAGTCATGATGATCTTCACCAATTCCTTATCTCGCCTTTATCTTGGCTAACGTCATATGCTTGGGAAAGATCTATATTCATATCTCAACTTGGAGGTAGGCATTCATGAATTATTATTCTTGACATTACCCTTGAGGTAAGTAGTTGGGAGGCAAAACTGTAAGCCCCTATCTTTCTCTGTGTCCAGCTAAAACTTTGATCTCATGAGTACCACGTGAGTTGTAGCAATTGTAGAGAGCGAAAGAATGATTGAGTATGTGGATTTGCTTTACAAGCTCTTATTTGACTCTTTCTGATGTTTTGATAAATTGCAATTGCTTCAATGACTAAAGGCTATTGGTTGTTACTTCTCGGTAAGGTTCTTGATCCATGCTTTACTTTGTGAAGGAATTATCACTTTAGCATGAGAGATTATATGTTGGTATTGTTGTTCTCATCATGATCATGATGCATGCATGTTCGTATCTTGTTTTGTCGACACCTCTCTCCCTAAACATGTGGACATATTTATTGAGCTCGGCTTTTGCTTGAGGACAAGCGAGGTCTAAGCTTGGGGGAGTTGATACGTCCATTTTGCATCATGTTTTCCTGTTGATATTTATCGCTTCTTTCGCTGTTATTTCACTTCACGGTACTATTCTTATGCCTTTTCTCTCTTATTTTGCAAGGTTTACATGAAGAGGGAGAATACCGGCAACAGGAATTCTGGTCTGAAAGTGGAGCAAAGTTGAGATACCTATTCTGCGCAACTACAAATGCCGTGAAAATCAACGGGGATTTTTTTTCCCATTTTTTCAAAAATACTGGGCCGAAGAAGTGCCAGAGGGGCACCAGGGGGTGCCCACAAGCCTGCACGGCGCGGCCACCCCCCCCCCCCTAGGCCGTGCCATGGGGGCTTGTGGGCAGCCCACTGGCCCACTGGCACACCTCTTTTGCTATATGGAGGGTTTCGTCAAAGATCACAGAGGAGCTTTTTCGTGGTTTCGCCGCCGCCACGAGGCGGAACTTGAGCAGAACCAATCTAGAGCTCCGGCAGGACGATCCTACCGGGGAAACTTCCATCTCGGAGGGGGAAATCGTCGCCATCGTCATCACCAACACTCCTCTCATCGGAGTGGACTCGTCACTATCAACATCTTCATCAGCACCATCTCATCTCCAAACCCTAGTTCATCACTTGTAACCAATATCCGTCTCCTGACTCCGATTGGTACTTGTAAGGTTACTAGTAGTGTTAATTACTCTTTGTAGTTGGTGCTAGTTGGATTACTTGGTGGAAGAGTTTATGTTTAGATCCTTGATGCTATTCATTACCTCTCTGATCATGAAAATGATTATGCTTTGTGCGTAGTTACTTTTGTTCCTGAGGACATGGGATAAGTCATGCTAATAGTAGTCATGTGAATTTGGTATTCCTTCGGTATTTTCATATGTTGTATGTTGTTTTTCCTCTAGTGGTGTTATGTGAACGTCGACTACATAAGATTTCACCATTATTTGGGCCTAGAAGAAGGCATTGGGAAGTAGTAAGTAGATGATGGGTTGCTAGAGTGACAGAAGCTTAAACCCTAGTTTATGCGTTGCTTCGTAAGAGGCTGATTTGGATCCACTAGTTTAATGCTATGGTTAGACTTTGTCTTAATTCTTCTTTCGTAGTTGCGGATGCTTGCGAGAGGGGTTAATCATAAGTGGGATGCTTGTCCAAGTAAGGGCAGTACCCAAGCGTCGGTCCACCCACATATCAAACTATCAAAGTAATGAACGCGAATCATATGAACATGATGAAACTAGCATGACAAAAATTCCCGTGTGTCCTCGGGAGCATTTTTCCTCCTATAAGACTTTGTCCAGGCTTGTCCCTTGCAACAAAAGGGATTGGGCCACTTTGCTGCATCGTTGCTACTTTTCTTATGTGTTTCTTTCTATGAATCATCTCACCACACAATCACTTGTTACCGACAATTTGAGTGCTTGCAGATATTTCCTTGATGAAAACCACTTGTCAGATCCTTCTGCTCCTCGTTGGGTTCGACACTCTTACTTATCGAAAGGACTACGATTGATCCCCTATACTTGTGGGTCATCATGCACCCACGATACTCACATAAGAAAACATAGCAAAATATTTTGAGAATTCTAAAACTTTGTGGGAATGATTATGAAAAAATATTATGGATGCTTGCAAACTCTGGTGGTCAGATGACATCCGAGAAACTCTATACAAAAAATACAAATTCTGCACAAATAGTGCATATACATTTTGAATTTTGAGTGATTTTGTTTTCTTTGTTCAGAATTCCTCAAATATCATTTGACGACCAAACTTTGCAAGCACGTATAATTTTGTTCATAATAATGCTCACAAAGTTTCAGATTTTTCAAAATGTTTTGCTATATTTGTTTTGTGGGTGCATCGTGGGTGCACCAAGCTAAGGTGTAGAAAAGCCACTCTCAGAATTACCCTAACAGAAAGAATTCATATGCACTGTCTGTCATATAAATATATTTGTTTGATCAATGGTGTACCTGATACTTAGAGAAATTCGAACTACATCTTGTTAAATGAAAATGCACTCCAAGAATAGCACATATCATGTGGACAAATAGATATTTAGGCTCAACATAGGCTAACCGATAGTTCTTGATAAAGAGAAGTCCCCAAGATTAGATGCTTGAGACTTCATGTAATATTTACTTGGGGTGTCTTGGGCATGTCCAAGCTTGAGCTTTTGTATCTCATTCAATCCTCTCATATCACGGTTTCACCTAAGTCTTAAAAAACTTCATCCACACAAAACTTGAAAAGAACTCATGAGATAGGTTAGTACACATAAAAGTAAATCAACTCTTTATGTACTACCAAGACAAGTTGCCTAATAATTTTCAAACATTAGGTATTGTATACTATCATTTCTAGAATTTATATCTACCAATATAAGTCATGGAAACTATAGGATAAGTAGATAACAAAACAATGACAGCAATCTGTCCAAATAGAATAGCCTATAGTATAGCAGGGTGCTACTTCTTGAGCTTGCGTTGGTTTTTCCTAGAAGAGGAAAGGGTGATGCAACAAAGTAGATAAGTATTTCCCTCGGTTTGTTGAGAACCAAGGTATCAATCCAGTAAGAGGAACAAGCAAGGCCCCAATATTAGCACCTACACAAATAATCAAACACTTGTATCCAACGCAACAAAGGGGCTGTCAATCCTTTCACGGTTATTTGCAAGGATGAGATCGGTAGAGATAAATATAAAAGGCTAATAGTAAAATAAAAGTAAATAAATTGCAGAAAAGTATTTTTGGTGTTTTTGGTTTATAGATCTGAAAATATAATATGGAAAATAGACCTTGGGGCCATAGGTTTCACTAGAGGCTTCTCTTATGAAGGAAAATAATACGGTAGGTGAACGAATTACTCTCCAACAATTGATAGAAAAGCTAATAATCATGAAGATATCTAAGGCAATGACTATGCATATAGGCATCATGCCCGTGTCAAGTAGACCGAAACTATTCTGCATCTACTACTATTACTGCACACATCCACCGACTCCCGTCTGCATCTAGAGTATTAAGTTCATGAAAAACACAGTAACGCATTAAGTAAGATGCCATGATGTAGAGGAATTAACTCAAGCAATATGATGAAAACCCCATCTTTTTACCCTTGATGGCAACAATGCAATACGTGACTCGCTACCCCTACTTTGTCACTGGGTGAGGACACCGCAAGATTGAACCCAAAACTAAGCACTTCTTTCATTGCAAGAACTACCAATCTAGTTGGCCAAACCAAACCAATAATTCGAAGAGACTTGCAAAGATATGAAATCATGCATATAAGAAATCAGGAAAGACTCAAATAATATTCATAGATAATCTGAACATATACTCACAATTCATCGAATCTCGAGAAACACACCACAAAAGAGTATTACATCAGATAGATCCATGAAGATCGTGGAGAACATTGTATTGAAGAACAAAGAGAGAGAAGAAGCCATCTAGGTACTAGGTATGAACCCGTAGGTTTGTGGTAAACTATTCACGCATCATTGGAGAGGCAATAGAGTTGATGTAGAAGCCCTCCGTGATTGAATCCCCCTCCGACAGATTACTGGAAAAGACTCCTGGATTGGATCTCTCGGAAACAAAGGCGGCTTCCAGCGGCGGAAAAGTATTTATTTGTGTCGTTCTGACAATGATGGAATATTTGGGAATTTATAGGACAAGAATTAGGGTTAGGATACCTGCAGGAGGTCCACAAGCCAGGGGGCGCGGCCTACACCCCATGTTGGCGCCCTGCAGGCTCGTGGCCTCCCAGCAGGTGCCTTGCCCCCTACTCCAAGTCTGGTTGGTCTCTTTCATTCCAGAAAAAATTATTCCAGATATTTTATTCCATTTGGACTCCGTTTAATATTCCTTATCTGAAAAACCCCAAAACAAGGAAAAAAACAGAAACTGACATTAGGCTCTAGATTAATAGGTTAGTCCCAAAAATAATATCAAACAACATATAAATACATATTAAACATCCAAAATAGATAATATAATAACATGGAAGAATAAAAAATTATAGATACGTTGGAGACGTATCAGCATCCCCAAGCTTAATTCCTGCTCGTCCTCGAGTAGGTAAATGATAAAAACTATTATATGTGTATTTCTTTTCACAACAAACTATTATTTGTTCTATGACATGCGAGAGAAATTATTATTTGTTGAATCACAAAAATATGTTGGTCCCGTGCAACACACTAACAATTTGGTCAATAAGACGTAGGGTAGTTAAGATGGTTTTCAGGAAACGAGTGGAAAAATACCAAAGATGGGAGAGGGGAAAATTAAAACGGGTTGTACATTAAATTTAGGGTCGCGGTAACGCTCACACATGTGGTGGAAGCAACATCGGCCAACACGCTTATAACACATAGATTACGTCACATCACCGCATGCATGCATGCAGAAATCTTTTTTGATTTCTAGTTTTTAAAATGTTTTATCTCTTAAATGAAAAAGCCGATTGAAGATCCATTTTCACCATTAAATCCGTCTCGACGAGATCTTAGAAACTAGACCCCATGTTGATATGTTTCGATGACTTTTTTTCGGGCAACAATTGCCATGATGTTACACTGTAGTTTCCATAGTGTTTACAATGAAGTTGCCACGATATGTTTCAGGTATTTTTTTCTTCTATGTTTAAAAGTAAATTTTGATGGATTACTAAAGAATTGCCATGATCCATACATTAAATTTGCCGTGGTTAATTACTAAAAATAGCTATGGTCCATTAATAAAACTTTCCATAAAAATAGCTGAAAAATATAACGGTAGCTTTAAATTTAGAAGAAAAAAATAGTTAGACCATGTCATGACACTTTCGTGTAAACAATATGACAACTAGAGTGTAACATCATGACAACTGTTGCTAAGAAATCATCAAAACATATCAACATTGGATCTAGTTTTAAAGATCTCGACGAGATGAATTTAATGGTAAAAATGATTTTAATTAGATTTTTTAATTGGGACTATTAGGCGCCGGTCAAGCTTACACCGTTTGATTTAGCACGCCCCAGCCGTCAGATCCGCAAGCTCGTCTTCGACCCTGTCCCCATCTGTGATCTGCTAAAAACTCAAACGACATAAATTCCCTTCGTCCCAACTTCTCTATGCTCTTGGGCACTGCTACGTCAACAGAAAACTTTTGTCGTCTCTTGAGCTTGCGTTGGTTTTCCCTTGAAGAGGAAAGGATGATGCAACACAGGAGCAGCAAGTATTTCCCTCAGTTTGAGAACCAAGGTATCAATCCAGTAGGAGAATCTCGTCAAGTCTAGAGTACCTGCACAAACACAAAGAGCTTGCACCCAACGCTATAAAGGCGTTGTCAATGCCTTCAAGATTAATTGCAAAGTGAGATCTGAAGGCGGAAAGTGAAATGAAGAAAAAGTGTAAGGATGAAAATATGATGTGGAGTAGACCCGGGGGCCATAGTGTTCACTAGAGGTTTCTCTCAAAATAGAAAATATTATGGTGGGTGAACAAAGTACTGTCGAGCAATTGATAGAACCGCACAAAGTCATGACGATATCTAAGGCAATGATCGTACATATAGGCATCACGTCCGAGACAAGTAGATCGATACTTTCTGCATCTACTACTATTACTCCACACATCGACCGCCATCCAGCATGCATCTAGTGTATTGAGTTCATGACGAACAGAGTAACGTCTTAAGCAAGATGACATGATGTAGAGAGATAAACTCAAACCAATGATGAAAACCCCATCTTTTTACCCTTGATGGAAACAACACGATGTGTGCCTCGCTACCCCTTCTGTCACTGGGTGAGGTCACCGCACGGTATGAACCCAAAACCAAGCACTTCTCCCATTGCAAGAATCATAGATCTAGTTGGCCAAACAAAACCCACAACTCGAAGAGAATTATAAGGATATGAAATCATGCATAAGAGAGATCAGAAGAAACTCAAATAAGATTCATAGATAATCTCAACATAAATCCACAATTCATCGGATCTCGACAAACACACCACAAAAGAAGATTACATCGGATAGATCTCCATGACGGTCATGGAGAACTTTGTATTGAAGATCCAAGAGAGAGAATAAGCCATCTAGCTACTAGCTATGGACCCGTAGGTCTATGGTGAACTACTCACGCATCATCGGAGAGGTCATGGTGTTGATGAAGAAGCCCTCCGTATCCGAATCCCCCCTCCGGCTGGGCACCAGAATGCGCCCCAGATGGGATCTTGCGGAGACAGAAGCTTGCGGCAGCGGAAAAGTACTTCGATGATCTCCTGATTTTTTCTGTGATTTAGGGAATTCATAGGCAAAAGACCTACACTAGTAGAAAACGGGCCTGTGGCCTGGACCCTTTAGTCCCGGCCTGCCTCTGGGCCGGGACTAAAGGCCCGGCCACGTCGCCCCAATTCTCATATCCTCCCTCGAGGCTTTAGTTCCGGCCCGTAAGGAGCCTTTAGTCCCGGTTCGTGTCCCAAACCGGGACTAAAGGGCTATGCGGTGGGCATCCCGCATGTGCGCCACCTTTAGTCCCAGTTTGTGTCTCAAACCGGGACTAAAGTCCTCTGCCTATATATAGCACAACCCCCCTCTCCCCTCTTCGTTGCATTTTTCTTGGATGGAGGATTGTGGGTGGGTGCTTGCTCTCTACTTTTTTTGATGCACTAGAGGTGTTTGTTGAAATGTGTGTTAGAGCGATGCCGCTTCAGTTCACCGAACACAACTACGATATGAGATGCCCGAGCCACGCTTAAACCTATTCCTCTTTATTTCTACTTATTCTAAAAGGTTAGCAACTATATTTCCTCGTTTAGACCGTGCGGTACTAATTTTTAGGATCGTGATTGTATTTGATATACTGTCGTATAACGCAGATGAGCCATCCATGGATGTACGGTGATCGACGCACAGCCACTTACAAAGAAGGCGTGCATTCTTTTCGAGATGCAGCCGATGCGAACAAGCATGGTGGTGGCTATATGTTTTGTCCATGTGTTGAATGTCGGATTGAGAAGGATTACACTTCCTCAAGAGTCATTCAGAGCCACCTGCTTCGGTCCGGTTTTATGTCGGGCTATAATGTTTGGACCAAGCACGGAGAAAGAGGGGTTATGATGGAAGATGACGATGAAGAAGAAGAGAACGATGATGACAACTACCGATCTATGTTCCCTGAGTATGCTGATACCGCAATGGAAGACAATGAAGAAGAAGATCAGGATGAAGAACGGGAACCAGATGAGCCCGCTGATGATCTTGGCCGGGTCATTTCTGATGCACGGCGAGGTTGCGACACAGAAAAGGAGAGGTTGCAGTTCGAGCAGATGTTACAGGACCACAACAAATTGTTGTACCCAACTTGTGAAGATGGCCAGAAGAAGCTGGGTAGCACACTGGAATTGCTGAAGTGGAAGGCAGAGACCGGTGTGACTGACTCGTCATTCGAAAAGTTGCTGGTACTGATGAAGAAGATGCTTCCAAGAAAGAACGAATTGCCCGCCACCACGTATGAAGCAAAAAAGCTTGTCTGCCCTCTAGGATTTGACGTGCAGAAGATACATGCATGCCCTAATGACTGCATCCTCTACCGCGGTGAGAAGTATGAGAATATGGATAAATGCCCGGTATGCACTGCATTGCGGCATAAGATCAGAAAAGATGACCCTGGTGATATTGAGGGCGAGCCACCCAGGAAGAGGGTTCCTGCCAAGGTGATGTGGTATGCTCCTATAATACCACGGTTGAAACGTCTGTTCAGAAATAAAGATCATGCGAAGTTGTTGCGATGGCACATGGAAGATCGTATGAAAGACGATAAGTTGAGGCACACCACTGATGGTCGGCAGTGGAGAAAAATCGAGAGAGAGTTCCCGAGATTTGCAGCTGACGCAAGGAACTTATGGTTAGGTCTGAGTACAGATGGCATGAATCGTTTTGGGGAGCAGAGTTGCAGTCACAGCACCTGGCCCGTTACTCTATGTATCTACAACCTTCCTCCTTGGTTGTGCATGAAGCGGAAGTTCATTATGATGCCAGTGCTTATACAAGGTCCAAAGCAACCCGGCAACGATATTGATGTGTACCTAAGGCCATTAGTTGATGAACTTTTACAGCTGTGGGCTGAACCAGGTGTACGTGTGTGGGACGAGCACAAACAAGAGGAATTTGACCTTCAAGCGTTGCTTTTCGTAACCATTAATGATTGGCCTACTCTTGGTAACCTTTCAGGACAGTCAAACAAGGGATACAATGCATGCACGCACTGTTTGGATCAGACAGAAAGTATATATCTCGACAACTGTAGGAAGAATGTGTATCCGTACAATCGTCATTTTCTTCCGCCCAAGCATCCCTTAAAGAAAAAAGGCAAGCATTTCAATGGCAAGGCAGAACCCCGGGGGAAGCTTGTCATCCGTACTGGTGTTGAAGTATTTGATATGGTCAAAGATTTAAAAGTAATCTTTGGAAAGGGTCCTGGCAGCCAACCTGTTCCTAACGGCCCTGATAAGCGCGTACCCATGTGGAAGAAGAAATCTATATTTTGGGAGCTACCCTACTGGGAAGTCCATGTGGTCCGCTCGGCAATCGACGTGATGCACCTGACGAAGAATCTCTGCGTGAATATTCTAGGCTTCCTGGGCTTTGTATGGGAAGTCAAAAGATACACCGGAAGCACGGGAGGACCAGGAACGTCATAAAGGAAGAGATGGCATGCATCCAGGGCAGTTTCAAGGGCGTGCCAGGTACGCTTTTACTAAGGAAGAGAAGGAAATCTTCTTTGAAGTCCTGTTCAGTATCAAGGCCCCGACTGGCTTCTCGTCGAATATAAAGGGAATCGTAAATATGAAAGACAAAAAATTCCAAAACCTAAAGTCTCATGACTGCCACGTGCTTATGACGCAATTGCTTCCGGTTGCATTGAGGGGAATTCTACCGGAAAATGTTCGCCTGGCAATTGTGAAGGTATGTGCATTCCTCAATGCAATTTCTCACAAGGTAATCGATCGAGAAAGTTTATCAGGGTTACAGATTGATGTGGTCCAATGTCTGGTCAGCTTTGAGATGTCCCGCCATCCTTCTTCAATATAATGACACACCTCCTAGTTCACCTAGTCGAAGAGATTAGAATTCTCGGTCCTGTGTTTCTACACAATATGTTCCCCTTCGAGAGGTTCATGGGAGTGTTAAAGAAATATGTTCGTAACCGTGCTAGGCCAGAAGGAAGCATCTCCAAGGGCTATGGAACAGAGGAGGTCATTGAGTTTTGTGTGGACTTTCTTCCTGACCTTAAGCCGATTGGTGTTCCTGAATCTTGGTATGTGGGTAGGCTAACATGAAAAGGCACACTAGGAAGGAAAGCAAAAGTATGTATGGACGGGCATTCTTTCTCTCAAGCACACTACACAGTTCTACACAATTCCACCGTGGTGGCTCCGTATATCGTGAGACACAAGAATATTCTACGCTCCGAAAACCCGGGGAAGGCTGACTCTTGGATTAAAGGGGAACATGAGAAGACTTTCGGCAGTTGGTTGCAGACACATCTCATGAATGACGACACCGTTGAAGATGAGTTGTACTGTTTGGCCAGGCCACCATCTTCGACTATATGTACTTTCCAAGGGTATGAGATAAATGGGAATACATTTTACACGGTTGCCCAAGATAAAAAGAGCACCAACCAAAATAGTGGTGTCCGCTTTGATGCAACAGACGAGAATGGGCACTGTTTGGAAACATATTACGGGTACATAGAAGAGATATGGGAACTTGACTATGGACCTACTTTTAAGATCCCTTTATTTCGGTGCAAATGGGTGAAGCTGACAGGAGGCGGGGTAGTTGTAGACCAAAAGTACGGCATGACAACAGTGGATCTCAAGAATCTTGCGTACATGGACGAACCATTTGTCCTAGCTAATGATGTCGCTCAGGTTTTCTATGTGAAGGACATGTCTACATTAACGAGAAAAAGAAATCAGCAAAAGAAGATATCGTCCGATGAGCCAAAACGCCACATAATTCTTTCAGGAAAAAGAAACATCGTGGGAGTAGATGACAAGACAGACATGTCAGAAGATTATAATAAGTTTCATGAAATTCCGCCCTTCAAAGTGAAAACTGACCCAAGCATCCTACTGAATGATGAAGATTCTCCATGGCTACGAGCGAGAAGAAAACAGAAATAATAGATAGGAATATTGGTGAAATAATGTAATAATGTATTAAACCTTTTATGTAATGCATGTATGGAATTTACTAAATTTGAAACACTTTTCATTTTCATAGTATCCATGTAAGAGATGAGTTCTCGTTCGAAACCCTGATACTTCGAGAGAGATTGTCCGTTTTGTACACGAAGTGCATCCAGTTTTTGTCGTAGCCCTCTCAACTTTTTAACACATGCTATGTGGGTGAAATGATGATAGCATGCCAACTTTCAACATTTTTGGAGTTCATTTGTAGAGCTTTTCAATTTCAGGGTCAACTAGCTCAAAAAAATAAGTAAATGCACGAAATATACCAAAAGAAGTCAGAAATTGTTGAAATTTTGTGATGTGCCTTTCAATGGTGCATTTTGAACACACACAAAGTATGGAGTTCAAATAAGTTCAAAAAATGAAATCCCTTTGTAAGAGATGAGTTCTCGTTCGAAACCCTAATACTTCGAGAGAGATTGTCCGTTTTGTACACGAAGTGCATCCAGTTTTTGTCGTAGCCCTCTCAACTTTTTAACACATTCTATGTGGGTGAAATGATGATAGCATGCCAACTTTCAACATTTTCAGAGTTCATTTGTAGTGCTTTTCAATTTCAGGGTCAACTAGCTCAAAAAAAAAAGTAAATGTACGAAATATACCAAATGAAGTCAGAAATTGTTGAAATTTTGTGGTGTGCCTTTGAATGGTGCATTTTGAACACACAAAAACAATGGAGTTCAAATAAGTTCAAAAAAATGAAATCCCTTTGTAAGAGATGAGTTCTCGTTCGAAACCCTAATACTTCGAGAGAGATTGTCCGTTTTGTACACGAAGTAAATCCAGTTTTTGTCGTAGCCCTCTCAACTTTTTAACACATGCTATGTGGGTGAAATGATGATAGCATGCCAACTTTCAACATTTTCAGAGTTCATTTGTAGTGCTTTTGAATTTCAGGGTCAACTAGCTCAAAAAAAATAAGTAATTGCACGAAATATACCTAATGAAGTCAGAAATTGTTGAAATTTTGTGGTGTGCCTTTGAATGGTTCATTTTCAACACACAAAAAGTATGGAGTTCAAATAAGTTCAAAAAAAATGAAATCCCTTTGTA